>NC_092565.1:3515498-3625498 GCF_037975245.1 Apostichopus japonicus
GGTTGGTAAGTTACGTAATTAATGTTAAAGTATCCATTAATATTAATCGAAATATATATAATTTTTTTTGTTATTATCATCTTTCTTTTCTTCATCACAAATGCACGGTTGCATAAATAATTACTTTTTTATGTATTTCTTCGAGCAACGAAATTAATGTTATCTTGGTATGTCGCAAACTGTCAACCCGATAACGATATGGATTCTTTGACAGTAACAAGAACCCACAAAGCTATTACAGAATTTGCTATAATAATCATTACAAAACTGAACTAGCTTCAACGTACCTGATCTATGGGTTGAAGAATTGTGTGCGATTACCGTTAGTGACTAATGCATGCACGTGTACAACAAAAAAAGTATTAACCGAACATATATTAAAGTTAACTATAAGTTCTGATAAGGACACTACTATATTCGTTCTCCAAATTCACAAACAATTTAGTATGGTTACAGGCGCATATAAGCCCACATTTTATTATGACGTCATATACGCAGAAAACACCAATCATAAATGGTTTTCTGATTTACCCACAATGCATTGGTGCGAGGCATCATTTGTTACTGCAGAATATATCATGAAAACAAACCTAAATGATAATAATATCTCTTCAGATGAGAAAAGAATTACGTACGTAATGAACAAAATTGTGCCTGTATATTTGATTAATGCTGACCTATATAGTAGCATATACTCTCCGTTACAATGCGTGTCTGTCTTTGGAGTGATGTAGAATTAGGGCAGAGGGGAGGAGGGGGGGGGTAGTACTCTTTTAGCTATGATAAGATAAGATAATATAACCTTTATTAAACCCACAAAAGGTAATTGCATGCTTTCATAAAATAGTATACAAAAAATATATATATAAATATATCAAATTATAGTAACCTGTACAAACAATCCTAAAACAACACAATGGACAAAGTAAGAGACCGAATCAGTCCTAACAAAAGGTACCAAACAGGCAAGGTCTAGCGATTCAAATTTCGGTTATAAAGTTTTATACGTTGTGGAATAAATGAGACGGAGTGTCGATTTGCATTGGCCAATGGCAACCGCACCCTACCACTTCGAGGGATCCCCGCTCTCTCCAGAAGCGCATCCTACCACTTTGAGGGATCCCCGTTCTCTCCAGAAATCACACGAAGTGGGTGCAGCTATACCATCAGGCATAGTCATGTCTAGTTTAACCTCTAGGAGCTGTTGGTAGGACGTGTCAAGGTTGATTGAATTTCCCCGATCACATAACTTACCTCTCTAATAATGGCTTCAATATCATGTTTATCTTCTTTACTCGCATTCCCACCCCACAATACCAAATTAAATTGGCATACCCCACAAATAACAGAGTTATAAAACATGGCATGAATATTGTGATTAATATTGAATTTGTTCATCATACGCAGGCAATACATACTAGAGTTCAGTTTCTTCAATAATACATCTACGTGCTCATGCCAGGGAAGCCTTTTATCTATCACCACCCGAAATACTTATAATTATCTACCCTTTCGACGATACTTTTCTTTATAATAACTTCAAATGAAACAATCGTGGACTTCACCAATTTCTTTTGTCTTATTAACATTAAGTTCTAAAAATCAATATCATTGACCTGATCCACGGTCACAGTATCATCATCATTTAATATTAAACATAGCAAGGCAGTATCATTTGCAAATTTGACCAATGAGCATGCATTATTTGACCTTGCATCAGATGTGTACAGAGTGAGTAAGAATGGTGCTATAGAACCGTATCTTGTGGTGCACCAGTGTTTGACGTGATGACATCAGATATGCTGTTAGATGTTCTGATATTAACAGATTAACGTTTCTCGCGCGGGTATCCCTTACTTTTTTTCAAGAATGTTTTCTTATGGACCGCTAGATTACAATATCTATCGATACCCAAAGAAACCATGGACCTGTCAGTGAATATGAAAGATATCACGACAGGGCCATACATATATTTCTCGACATAACTATATCTTCACTGTTATACTGATGGCAGGGACAATGACATTGAGTGGAGAGAAATGGATGTGTGGGACCATCTGCATGCACATCGTGAACAGAGAGAAATATGTATATCATTTGAAATACAAACAAAATAATCGGACCTGCAGGGCTTCAATCAAATGTTTTGTTTTTTCTTGTAAAACAAGCTTTCTCTTTGTGAATAATACAAAAACAATCAGCAAGCAGTCTGCTCGAGCTAGGTAAACCAATTAGTTAAATCAATCCCTTACTAACCGTCGAATTTATTTGACCATTGTAGCTACGTTTTCCTATATCTGCATTCCAGTTGGTGACATAGACAAATCGATTTTGTAGTATACCTCTTGTTATCTTGTCCACCTGCGTTAATAACCAAAATATTGATGCAACAAGAAATGAAATCACTAACGACTGTACATGCGAGACTATAATACATATGTGGTATCCAGGAGGTAGTTTCCCTACGATCTATATATGTTATTAGTATTTCTGCTGTTTGCGAATGGCATTCGATATCTCTTACTATTCCAGTCACTGACGGTCTTATTATCTTACATATACTCGGAACAAAATTACGGTGTTACAGGAGTTTCAGTACACAGTGTCTGTGTTCCAGGCAATAGATTCTTCCTACCGCCTTATATGTTATGAGCGGTTGTATAGATGTAGTAAGGCCTACGTATTTCTTTTATCATTGTCTCGACAACTCGTGCAGGTAAATGAGGATTATATGACGTTTTTTTTATGATTAAAACTGGAAGTATATCGTAAAGTTGCGATGGTAACCACAGATTGAAGCTATATTGCCGACCGCATTCGTGTATATGTGTATAGGCTTACCGTGCAACTGCTTGTATGTAATGTGAAGATTTGAGTTTTGGAATTAAAATTCTACAGTTAAAATGAGCGATGTTGTTAGTTTTGTTTTGAATGGATTAGATTGGATTGGATTGGATTGGATACGAATTGAAACTAAGAGGTAAGTCTTTCAACATTTGTCTTTTCCAGCCGATCGCTGCAGGGTAACTTTCTCATCATACGGCGTTGATCATTGCCCAATGCCATTCTAATTCCTCTTTGCGAACCGTGAGATCTTTTAATGTAAATGTACTATTATCGGCGGGGGTAGATTTTGTGAACTCATTATTCAACAGCGATTATTGCCCATACTTCCATCAGTTTAAAACTTAATATTAGACCTAGGGATGGGGAGGGGGTAGGGTGGGGTGAGGTTGGGTGGGTGGGTGGGTGGGTGGTGATTTCTATTAAATCATACAGAAGTTAATGTCAGACTAAGCAGTTTGCTTTCAATCTTTGTTTTCGATATAAGCGCGAAATCGAGGAAGAAATTTCCTCGCCCCCGCCCCGCCCCATTGGGGTAAGCCAACTCAACTAGCGTACCAGTTCCACAACCACTTAGTCGCATCAGAAATGAAGATAATCTACAACTTTCAAAGTGATAAGTAGTTTACACTATGTTATTTCGAACATGTATCTGAAAGACAGATTACATATTAGAAACACTTTAATATGACTAGGCTCGGTGTGTTGGTGAGAATGGGGCGCTGATGAGGGGGACGAGGCGGAGGGGGGGGGGGTTGAAGGAGTTAAAGTTGTGCAGTGCTGTTGCACGATTTCGTGACCTCTTTGCTCTCTCATAATGAGGACTGAAATTGAACTTGCTAAAATGATCATAATTTTCATAGTCACGAAAGTTCTAGAAACGTCTATCCGGCCTACTGAAAAGCGGGAAAAACAGTGACTATATTGTGAAACGGTGAAAACTGTGGCTATATTGTGAAACGGTGATATGAATGTGTTAATGGTGGTTGCTACTGTTAGGGGGCGGGGAGGGAGGGGGCAGTGTTGCAACCTACAATAATTGTTATTCAAGGTAAGTAATTTTATGAAGAATCTTGTATATTAGCACGATATAAACATACAAAGTGACGCCAGACTTTCACGAGACACCTTACCTATTTTTCACTCCCCCTCCGTCTTCGATCACCTCATAACGGATTTGGAAAGGTTTACCTATACTTTGAACTTTTAACGGTATACTGCATGGTTGTTTCCTTTTATCAACGCACTGCACTATATATACTGACAGTCCGATATATAGCCATAACCTGTTCCAGTAGCATATCTGATTTTGATAACAAATGGTGCCCCTTAATACGTTAAATGGGTTGTATCGCTCCACGTAAATTAAACCTACCCGCACACTATATTTGATGAATTAATAAATCCTACCATGGAGCGTATAGCTTTAGCATTGATCCCGTCCACTCTAGATGGCGATAAGTCACGGTCATGAGAGCTTTTATTGACACGCATGATCTAGTAAACATGTTCTGTTATGAGAATAGCTGTCGGTCTTTTAGCCTGGTGGTACAAGTAGCCGGAAGTTCGTATCAGTCAGGTGGCTTGACAGAGTCACCAAAGATGGAGGAAAATCGATTTGTCTTGAGAAGTGAGTCACAATTTGAGTAAGATATGAGTCAATATGTACCGTTGTCGAAACAACAGAATTACAATATAGCCTGCAGTATTATAGTCACAAACAGGCAAACCCAAACCATTTGTGTTGTGCTCCTTGGCCTCCTGATTTCATGAGAATACTGGCATTTCCAATAGCTACACCCCCTCCCCTTCAAAATAAGTAAAAAGGAAATCAAAAAAGAAATAACTAACAAAGAAGCAAACATGAAAAAAAAAGAGACAAAGATGTCCTTCTTCTAAACATGAAGACCAAATTAGGCAAATGCGGTCATATTTTCATTGTTTTAAACAATTAAATTAGTATTTGACAATATCAAGAATGGATGAGGTGTGGTTATAGACTGTTCAGTATGACTGCAAGGATATGGTATGGGGAATTTAATGATTAAATATCTTCGGCTTCAAGCTATAGTCCATACTCAATTGCCTCTCCCGTCGAAAATGAGAATGACTTCCAATCTGCAGGTCATTAATACAATTACAAATTTATTCAATCATATAAACACTATTGACACAATAATTGAAATGATCTCGTTTAAAACATATAGGTTTACTGCAATAATGAAACATATGCGAATCCAAACCCCTGGGAGGGGGCGGTGGAGCGGGATAATGTGTTTTGTAAAAAAACACAGTAAAAATGCCCCTTTTCATAAATTAGAAATGCCCCCTTTAGCAAATGAAAGTATAACCTTTTGACGTTTTGTAAAGAAAAGTACCCATATATTACTTAACTGAATATTTGTTGAGAAGTTAATAAAACTGTTGTTAGAAAGTGCCCCGGGATATATAGCTTTGTTAAAAAACCTTCAAATGGAATAGATGGTACAGAATGTTAATCCGAATTGAAAAGTGGGTATAGGACATAAATGGCTGAACACGCACAACGCGAGCGACTAGGCGCAAAGCCTTTATCGGTGCAGGGGTCCAGTGGCCCGCCTTATGGCCCCTGATGGGGAAAAGCTCCGGCGGGGGCCTGGGGGGGGGACTCACATCTAGAAACCTTCAAGTTTGCTTCTTTTTGGTCCCTGAATTGACATGTCAGTCATAAATGTAGTTTAACAAAAGTCACATCTGACAAGTGATTAGACTTAATTTAAGAAAGACTTCTCTATTTAAGATCCGACTGTAACTTAGGGCCTTTATCATGATTAATAAACTTGAAACTTAAACCAAAACGGGAACATTCTTAAACTTTACACACAGGGATAAAATCATATTGTTATACAGATATGCACAATATGCACACAATTTCATATGGTATCATAGGCACTATTGGGCCTCTGGGCACATTCACTTTATCGGAAACATAAAATCCTATAAAATAAAGATACTTCAGGGCGGTAAGCCTGGGTAGAATCTCTAAAGACTGTTGAGAAACATCGAGAAATATGATGTATCGTCCAAATGTTACATAGTGTATGTACTTTGATGTGCGTATATACCAGGGACTTTCTAAAGAATCTTTTAATGAGTGGGCTATTTCCCAATAGGGACCATCATGACACTGTCTAAGCGCGGGCGCTATACCATTTTTGGCGCGTAGATGAGCAAGAAAACTTTTGCCAACTTTTCCTCCCAGATTGCCGAAAATTGCACAACCCATGCCCAGTAAGTTGCATCTAAACATTCATAACTTTAAAATCTCATGTGTTATAAATTTACAATTCCAAATCAGAACAGCAAAAGAAGTAAATTAGATAAGTTCATTCGGTAAAATCACTCTGTAGGACAAAACTATGACTTTACGTTACTTTTTAAGCTCTGCTTTAGTCATTGTTTTACACAGGTACTTGAAGATGTAAAAGCACGACAGTGGGCATTCTGATGGTAGCCGTAGCCTATATATGCTGACGGGAAGCCTTCTGGGAAATGTAGGTGTAAATTAATTGTTAGGTTTATGTTATCATTAATTGTTTTAAATGCCGAAAAAGGACCTACTAGGGGGGGGGGGGTTGCGCTGAGTGGGTGGGCCGTGTAGGGGACTGTGCAGCCTCAATAGTGTTAGTTAAATCTTAGGAGCTCTCTACGTTCATTGTTATTCTAACCAAACTCACGAAAACCAAAGGAAACACAAGGTCATCGCATCATATCATTAAGGCTTAGGATCATATATGTAGCTTCCTCAAAACTCCTGTGAAATATATAATTATCTCAAACACATTTAAAACTACCATAAGTGGCATTGCTAACCTAACTGAATGCACATATAATTAGCATATAGTGTTATATTACCTGTGCGTGATACGGTGTATGGGCGCCGTTCCTCATTTAATTTACGCTATAAATGAAATCAGTAATTCTTATTTCAATCCAGCTAAAAAGTACTATTTTTCATCGAGGGGTTGAGCAGATGAGAATAAAATATTAATCACATAGCACAAACGATTGAGCCTTCAGAAAGTGGGTGGGGGTGGCACGACGTGTCCCATATATATATATATATTAAATTAATTCATCTTGTTTGCTATAACAGGTAGTCATTTATCATGAATTTTCATCTATTATAGTAGTTGGGTGCGTGACTTAATATGAAAAACCTCGCAGTGCTACTCATCTACAAATGTTGTGATCGTGCTCAATATTACATGTACATATAATTATATATGTTTATACACATGCATCAGTTAATGAACCAGCTGTAATGGCAGAATCAGAAGGGAAATGCTATTTGTTTAAATTAAAGACACCACGTGGTATACACTAATGAAATCCGGCAGCTAAAACTGTCAAAATTGGTGTACTCACCAAAATTAGGACAGCTTGCGTTTATTTTATTAATTATTTAATCTCACAAGAAAGACTTCCAAATTCAAACGCAGGACATCAGTTTTTTTGTGTTAGATTTAAGGCAAAAAAAAATGGAAAGAAAAAGAGTTTGCCACGTGATTGAACTTTAGAGTTCAAACCTGTCGTCCTGCATTATAAGATCATATAGGGAACATGAAATAGGCAATCTTTTGCGACCAGGGAAAGTACCGTATGACATCACTCATATATTCACCGATAGCAACGTTAAGCAAGTGGATATCACATAGTCTAGTGTTACTGGAAGCCACATAGCTGTATACGTAGGATTGTGCCACGTGTAGCAAGAACAGGGGATACACTCAACACTTGTGTCAACACCTGTGTGAGACTAATTCGCTACAATGACAGAATTCCACATTTTTGAGTTTTTTCACCCAGGTCAGTGAATTATATTTCGTATTATTATTATGATTATTTTTAGGTAGAAAGACTTCGCCGAAGCCCACTACTAACAAAAAACTTTCTTTATTGTTCTACATGTTTGATTTGGGTCTAAATCTTGACGGTTCTAAATGTGAAAGTTATATTCTACTCATTCCTTGCAAAATAAGATGACATCCTGTAACACACGCCATGCTGTCTCACAACATCGGCCAAGTAATGGCTCGGGTTCAAAACCCGTATAGGTTTAAACAAACGCCTAATGAGGAATTTTACAATGATATGTTACCGAATAATTAATCATAGTGCGGTGTTGCTGAGCAATGTGGTTCAATTTCCCATAAGTCACTCCACTTCTCGAATGACATCCCGTGAGTCTGTCTCTTGGGACAGTGATACATCTCTGAGATACAATTTCAATCCAAACTTGCAAAAATAATTTGCCTTGATGTGTTTCAATGTATCTTTCTCCTTATAAAATTCAGATCATTAAACCGTTTGAGTATGGTATCGTGTGGAGTAACGTGGGTTTTGTTTTATAATTTAAACCACTGTGCCTAATGATAAGAAACATCCGTGTGAAACACTAAGCGAGAGAAGGCAAAACTTCGACGTAAACATCAGGCGCGTAGCCAAGGGGGGGGGGGCGAAGGGGGCAGCCGCCCCCCCCCCCCTTGAGCATATTTTTTTATTTTATTTTTAATGTTTTTATGATATCGCTAGTATTTTCAAAAGAGAAAATGCTAAAATGCAACTTACAAGGCCTGGGAAGTGCCATTTCCAGCGATCTGGGAGGCATTTTCAGCCAAAATTTTCTTGTACGCTTCGCGCCAATCATGGTGGCGCTCCGCTTAGATAGTTTGCAATGCCGAATCTACAGTTTCGCCCCTCCCTTGGCAAATTCCTGGCTACGCGCCTGGTAAACATATAAAATGATAAAAACACAGACGACGGCATCACGATAAAAGGCTGTTTTTGAAGTAATGAGTGAATGGATAAATTACTCTTCTGTGACAAATTTCTGATGTAAGGAATTGATGAAGACAACAGTGTTTATTGTTAAACCTTTTTGTAAAATTAATCTATAACATTTTTAAAAGTGCTTACAAACCGCAAAAATGGTTCGTATAAACAATGGGACAACAGAGATGCTGGTGAATAAATATAAATTTAAATAAGAACATGAATATAATATATATAGTAACACAGAACGATTAAAATAATACTATAAGTAAGTGCAATGCACTTTTAAATCGAAGCTTTAAGTGCAGGATAAAAGAATCAGACTTTTTTTGCAGGGTCAATTTAAAGGGACAGTCTGTTGGCAAACAATGAAAGACTTATATTAAAGGGGGAAATATTCCGCATTGCTCTAGTTTGAAATCCCCATATTCATATTATATTGTCCAAAACTCGAGATATGGTTGATAGAATGTAACCCATTTGACAGGCTAAACCTGCCGCAACTACTCCAGGAAGTTGGATCATAATATATGCCAGGTAGTTTGTAATGTCATCTGGGAAAATGCTGTTCAAAACCTTCATTTAATCTTTTCTAATAAGTTTGTCTATTTATCATTGAAACCGGATACAGTTTGGAATATAGCTTAGCTGGCAATATTCCATGTATATCAATTTTATCAAAATGCGCCTTTTTAGAAGAAATATTCTTTTCGTCTGATTAAAATATTTTAAAGAAAAACAGAGACATGTTTAGCTCAATTTTTTCTAATGACATCATTATTTCTGCTTATGCCAGATGCATCTACAAAAACATTGGAATATTCATATCTTCGCGATAGTTAAATAGAAAAAGGATATTATTCCGTCTAAACATGCACACAAAAATGAGTAATTTTACTAAGCTGTCAAACTTTAGCCACCAGAAAATTATTTTAAGTTGTATTTTAAAATTCGTCACTTTTTTTGTATTTTACTGGAGAGATTTATGAGTCTTGAAAGGTTTGAAAATTTAATGATAAGGCTAAGGGTATGTAACCACAACACGTTAGAAAACAACTTCTTTATTATAGCCAGCAGACGTTAACCTCGTGTTTGGCGGGAAAATACAGGACCCATACTATCTTATCTTTGTACGTCATTCTTCATAAGCATCGCAGTATGTCTGTTCGTTGACGTACACATTTCAAATACAAGTACAACATTATCCAACAAGTAGGTTTTTAAATAACAAACACAAAACTTACCAAGTCATGTACAGCTAACCTTCAAGTTATCACTGGCTGGCATTTTCTGTATGCTAATATACAAACACGCAACACGCTTTAACCTAACATATTCCATCGAAAGCCATGTATTGTTTAAGCTAATGACAGTAGTATAGTCGTCTACCTACTATATTTAGTATAGGCCTTGTAACGTACAGAGAAGGCTACTATAACGTCCTCAAGGCCAATCATATAAAACATTCAACTCGACTGCGGCATTGGTGTTCTTGACGCTAGTTTCTACGATGGATACCTACCGCCTATACCGTTCATGGTGGAAATTGACATCTCACTTGAAGTTATATGACATATTAATTCATTTCTTATATATAGGCCTACCTGAGGGCAAAGTTATATATATTTTTTTATTCCGTCGCATTTGAGTTAAATCGGTAGGCCACTGTTATATGCGGAATTTAGTCTTGGTATATCATAGCAATACAAAAGAGACATATTAGATCGCTAGTAATAATTACACTGTTCTGGTTTCAAGATATTTACCTTAAAGGTAAACCTGCCACTTGAATTGACTAGCCTCAAATGTTTCAATTCTCGAATAAACAGAAAGTGACAAAGCAGTAAGCCCCGGACGCGTAGCAGTTGTCATCAGGCTATAGAACAAAGCAACATTAATTATGATTTTGTGTCCAAAAGTCACACGTTATATAGTGATTCACTGTGTATACTGCATCTATACGTTATCTGTCCTAGGTCTGGAAAACCGAGGCGCATTGAGAGCTTCCTGTTATATTACTTCTTGTTTGAGATTAAAAATGGAAACATTTTAGTACCTTTTCTGGCTCAGTATATACTTATAAACCCACCTATATGCAATTAAGACATAACTGATATTGCATTCTGTTCTTCCAATGCAATTATTTGTCAATTCACAGCCAAATTTCGGACACACTCCTGTGTTTTGTATTTCTATACTAAATTCAGCGGTGACTAATAGTCTGTTTTAGGTTTGTGATTGCTATCAACATGTAACTAGATGATCAAAGTTTGAAATAGGAACATATCACGTGACAATTATTCACTCTTGTTGTCAACATATATACGTTTCTCCAAGATCAATCTATTGATTGTAAAAGATATATAAGTTGTCTATTATCCTAACTTGTATGGCAGCATAAACCAACCAATACATCGCCAAGTTGCTTTTAAACGTCATGCCTGCGATGTATACATCAGAAGTATATTAACTGACTTTAATGTGCAATGTAAGGATTAAGATTCAAAGACAGTGGCTATATGCTCGAACTGCGTACATGTATGGAAAGTAATGATGGCCTTGAGAAATTCAAATTTCCATTTCCATGTACAAACTGTATATTATTAAGTTCGGCGAGATCTAATGCATAGTGTCGGTTTTATGAGGAAGCTGATCGGGAGACGGCATTAAGCGATATTTAATGAGATTTGCTGCTTATCAAGCTGCAAATAACCACTTATACATAGTCTACATAGATCGAACTGAGAACAAGGTGGATGCATGAGTGGTAGCTATATAAAATATCTTCATCGAGCTTTTAGTACATATAACTGACGGGTATCGTTCTTGCCAATGAACAACTCGAAATCATTTGTGAATCCTAACGCCGGAGATACTTTGAACAAAAATGAAATGAAAATAAACGACCAAATGAATATATATATATATATATACACCGGACATTTTAGGGTCTAGCTCCCCCACCCGCCCTCCCTGTGGCTATGCCACTGTTCCCTCCTTAGTGGTTCGCGCTACAGTGGACTGTTAACGCCCTTACTTTCTCTGCTATACTCATACAGCATACTGCTCCCCATGGCAACTGTTGTGTGGATTCATTTTCACTTATAGAAACTGCCAGCCATTTAGGCTTGGCCTCCTTCAGTGATTAAAGTAAGGCGTATATGTGAACAGACTGCACTTACTAGCTACTTGAGTTACAAACGACCGGCTGTGAAAATCAGTCTATTTAACTAGTATAATTTTAGACGTCCTCGTTGATTTAACATTACAAGAGTATTGAAGACATAACCTATACGGTATAGGCTGTATCAGATTCTGCCATTCGATAACGTTGAAACGAGATTTAAATTTTGGTTATATACCGTAGCTCTTGAAGAGTGACATGATCAATAAGCAAACGATCGCAAGTCTCTGCTATTATAACATTCCTTTTGAAATTTCAGAATATAATATTAAATTGTGTGTGTACACAGTGCATCAAAACCAAAGTAGATATCAGTTTTTACATATAGCAACGAAAAACGTGACGTCAGGGTTTCTCATTCATAAGGAAGAGTATTCTTCCTAAAACCCAGCGATTTTAATAATCCATGATTTCACGTTTTCATCCATTTTGCGATACTTATTATGTCTGCTAGATATTAATATTGCACATATATATATATATATATATTTAACAATTGTACCTCTTTTCTCCTACAGGAAATCTGACTAATGGGAAACAGTGAGGGAGTTAGTCATCCTCCTTTATCTTGAAGTGTTTTGTCTGCGGAATATTCAAATTTACGAAGGAGACTGTATTTAGGCCTCTCTGTCGATAAATTGTGAATGTACACATTGCTGTGCGACTCGTTATCGCTTTATTTTCCAAAGCGAGGAACGTAGCATTTTGTTATAAAACACCATCTAATATCATATTATATGAAAAAAGAAGGCATGCCCAAAGTACATTCACATTTGATTTGTGAAGATTAAAAGTCATTTGATAACAGAATCGTGATATTAAGTACATAGGGGAAGAGGGTTTTTTCAGATTTGTTATGCGGTTCTTCAATGTTGATTGCTTTGGGAGTGTACAGTATAAACAATATTGAACGTAATTTTACTGTACTGAATCAGAAGGCCTCTCAGTTTGAATTGACAATCTTAAAGAACTCAGTAGACGCCAAGAAAACAGCCTGTTTTAAACAGCTGAGGTCCCTGATGGTCGAGCAATTGGTTCGTATAATGATGACAATTACAGTTTATCGAGATGTTCGAAACATGTGCTTTTAACGGTTGAAAAACCAATCATTTTGGTAAAAATATGAAGAGCGATAAAAAGTTCATCCATATATCATCATTCCAGTTCAAAATGTCTAGAGATTTTCATTCGTCGGCATATTAAGTTTAGCAGCAATAAACTTACTAGTCATCCGAACGTTATAACGTTGAGCTGACGCACGTTGGCTGTGCTGTGTACTTAATTGTTTGACACAATAGTTGTTGTGTGTTATCATCCAGTTTTGTCAAATAGGAGGCGGTCGGTGCATGTAAAAGTATATGTAATAATACCACGTCCTAGATTTAAAAAAAAAACACTGTGTATGAAGGAAGCATGGGTGGAACATCTTCGTTGGCCCATGGTCGTCCAACCTCCGCTTCAGTGAGGTCGCTCAGTAGCTTAACGCCTCACGATATCAGACGCGGAGAGAGCTTTATCGATCATCATCCATGGATCCGTCATTTTATGCCTTTATTCGCTACACTTTGCCTATTCGCGATTCTTTTCGGTTACGCATTCGTGGGTGCAGCTATATTTGAAGCCTTGGAAACCCAACATGAAAAGTCACAGCTAGACACTTTAAATCAGACCAAACAATATTTCCGTGATTGGATCCTCGAGGTGGCTGAAGATGCCAGAAGTGATGACAACTTTGAGCCGGAAAATTATTCCGATGCCATTGACAAGAAGGTAACGATTTACGAAAATATGCTTAAAGTCAAACTTTGTGAACAAAAGTTGGACCTAAACGGAACAAGAAAATGGACTTTTTACGGATCCCTTTTCCTGGCTTCTACCGTCATAACAACAATAGGTGAGTGACGTCATGCAGTATTTTCTTTCCTTCTTTTCTACTTTCTTAATTTAATTGTACTATGACCGGATCCGAGCATGTATACCACCATGGTAATGATGTATAACTCACAATTAATGATAATTCAATATAGCAAGTTATCATTACAAAAAATTCTCAGCCACTTCTTAGCATTTTTCGAATGCTAATATAACTCATGCAACTCATGAATAATAACACAACATACATATTCAATTCATGCATGTTAGCGCGGCTTTTTATTCCACTAAATGTGAAGAGTTTGTTGTCCCCAATTCCTGGCAGTACCGATAAGCCGATGTATTCAAAAGTCAATTACAAAACAGTATGAACAAATGACTTTCATCGGAGTCAGTAGAGCTTTCATGTTATTCGTACTACATAAAGAAATGTGTCTGGGCGACAAAACTTTTCACCATTTAATGGAATCGACAGACTTAGTTAAATCAATTCTGATTTTAGTTATACTTTGACAAATACTTTGTATTTATCGGTGGTGGATTTGTTATAGTTATAAGCTATAAGAACAGGTTCATAATGTATTGCTTTAGATAGGAATTTCTGTTGAAAAATAATGTGAAGCTTATATTAAAAGAGAAAAAATATCACACATTGCTAGTAGAAAAGCCCATCTCAATTCTTAACCCTTAAAGGGTGTGAAGATTCGCGCAAAAAGAAACGTCTAATGCCGGTAATCTGACCTAGTTTCGAATGAGGTGTAACAGAAGTGTTAGACACCACAATCGATCCCAGAAATTACACACACAGCTTGCTACCGTCGGTAATTAGACACTAGTGTACAGTCAGTACATAACAGCTGCGGTCAATACCCACAGCACAATGTACAAACGATACAGCGATGGACATCTCAGCTCCAGCTAAAGATAACAAGGTATCACGTTTCATTACTGTCTGCATTTTGTAGCGACAAGAGAAAAACGTCATGCACTTGCAAGCAACGGAAAATCAACTTTTTAAAGATGGCGTCACGTTGTTTGGGGCGAGTCTTCAATGCCTTTAATCGAGATATGGTTGACTGGATGCAACATAATGTGACTGGCTAAACCTTCAACTAGACTCCAGGAAGTTAGATCCCATATGGGGAGTATGTGTGATGTCAGCTGGACAAATGCTCTTTGGAAGCTTTTTAATAATATTCGAGTTGATTTATCTGTGGATCCTGATATACTTGTTCTCTAAACTTATCGAATTTCATAAAAAATATATCTTTGTTGTAGAAATTTACTTTCCTCTATATTGGGAAATTATAAAGAAAAGCAAAGGGGTATTTTCGGCTGAAGTGCCCTGATGACGTCATCCATTCTGCTGTTGTCAGATGCATTAACTAAATATCACAACAAAACAAATCCTAAACAGCATATCTTCGCGATACAAAGTGACTATGCATGATGTGATTTCACCTTTAGATTCAGAGAACTATATCAGCAACTTTTGATCAGTGATCAACTTTAGGCACTAGAAAGCTCTTTTATAAGTGTATAGGTAATTTTACAATTCCTTATCAAATACTGACACTGATAATGCAGGTTAATTTGAAATCTTAGCCATATACATTTTCAAGTTATTGTAGTTGATATTTGAACCCTTTGAGAGGGCTGATCATTTGCCCCCCCCCCCCAACAAGAACTCTCCCATCCTGCCTGCAATACGCATTTTAAGAAACGAATCTCTGTTTCATATATTAGACTTACCCACGTGACTCCGGTCACCCCGGCCCCCCCCCCGCATCCTTGCTCTACCCCTAATGTAGCGTAACGCACTTTGCGCGTTATAAATGTTTAACGAGTATAAACCAATGGTTTACACTTTCTAAAATTTAAGACATGTTGCAAATATCTATTCAAATCCTCTTTTCCAGCCGTCGGTAATTATTCAGTTCTTTGTGAAATTAATGCAAATTCTTAGTTATGTTGCTGATGGTACAGCCAGTTGCTACGCAACACGCCCGAAATGATATAGTCTGTTTGCTATTCCGTATTGCTGTACTAATTTAATTTAAGTCCTAATACATGTAAGTAACACGCTATAGCGCATTATACTGGCAGAGCCTCCACTGAATATTATAGTTCTAACCTGACTAATAATAATTATAATAATTTTAAAAACAAAGGGTTTGTATTTCCGTTGGCTTCCTTTCACCAGGAGCGTCGGCTATAGGAGGTGTAAGCGTCAGTGGCCTCCTTATAGCCTTTTTTTTTACGGTTCAACTAGCGGGTGAGGTAGGGATTCGGGGGTGGGGGGGGGGTGTGGGCGAGTAAGGTTATACCCGTGAAACAAGTTCTAGTGGATACAAAAGCAAACCAATAAATACTATATCGTGAATAGTCTTATTTTAATCATAGAACGCATACCGTATAAGTACATGCTTTTGGTGAAATGTTCTTTTGCATTTTTTCGGGTTATTTACGATAAGTATTTAAAAAAAGAAAACAGTACTGTATACTTGTGAACTGGATTTAAAAAAGAAACCCGTATGGAAGAAAAAAACAATCCGAACACGGTGACAACATATATCTCTGCCGCCGAAAAAAACGTACTTGACGGTTAAGTTGCATGATTGTTTACAAAGAAACTCGAGGTCATATATTCGTGAAATTACACTGTAATAACAATAATAATAATAATCAGCAGTTATTTTTACGACGCTTAAGCGACCACAAATGTGGGAGAAGCCCGCAAGGGCTTATGGATTACAACTTACACGTCGGGTGGCTTCCAGTTCAACACTTTAACTCAAATTTGGAATCTTTGCAATTTAGAAAGTCATTTCAGATGGGATAACCGTAGATTGCTCTTGGATGAAAAACCCACCTTACTATGGCCCGGCCGGGAATCGAACCCCGAACCTCCCGATTGCTAAGCCTCATTGCTTCAAATGCCACCGCCTTTATCCACTCGGCCACAGCACCGGTTAATAATAATAATATGTACAGGTGGTTAAGTGGGTTGGGTGGGGGTGGGGTGGGAGTGGGGGTTGGGGAAGGATAGCTTAACAGGAGGAAGCACATGTCACAGCTAATTTATTGTATGCTTCTGATGAAGTGCAGCACTTAATTGAATTCATGGAGAGCCGTTTTTATCCCTCACATTCGCATCTTCGATCCTTGAGTCTGATCGACGCACGTATTTCGCCTTATATTATATAAAATATGTGGTGATATTTGGTTACAATATATAATATCACAACAGACAATTCCATCTTCGATATTATCTGCGAATTTTAATACAAACCACAACACTAAACCTTTTTGCTGCAACATGTTTATATCATGTGTCCATATAGACATATAGCACCTCCTTAAATTTCATATAAGATTCGGGACGGAGTTGTTATCATCATTCAGTGACAAGACTATGCGTTAACCTTGTTCGGCAACCATGAAACTGGCGAGAATTGAAGTACGTTGGTATGATTTACGAAACGAAACGGACTCCTTATAGGTTACACTTTACATAAAGCGATCCAATACAACGAGGCTCTTATAGCTCGACACATATACATTGTACTATATGCATCGAACATACAGGAAGATCCCTATCACCTAATTTGCATATAGCCTATATGTATCTGACATCATTAAATGTTAAGTTTATCATCATCAGCTATACGTTTACATATAGCCTACGTTAGAGTGATGATTTATACCTTCTTGCGGTTTAATCCTTGCAGCAGTTTAAGACACTTGTGTAAATGTACCGAGAACAGTAATAACTTTATGTCAGTTAAAAAAAAATACGAAAGTGCAAGCAATAAATTTAAACAGGTAAACAATGAAAGTTTATACACAATGAATCGGTATATCATATGAGAGCTTTATTAGCAATTCCCGATCGTGTATAATATACCTGTACCCAATCCTCCGGTCGCATGCTTCTTTATAGAAGATGAGAATGCTATGGGTATAGCCTATATGCTTCACAAAGTACACGTGGCTACCGTAGGTAAACATAACATTGATATTCTCCATCTCCATGTTGGCGTTAGGAATTGCCTACAGTGTTGTAATATTATAGTAAACTAAAGTCTTAGTCGTAAAGCAATATACTTGACGCTGAATACAGGAGTCGTGTTTTCACCTTAATGTCCAAAAAGACCTGTTAGAAATTTCTGCACATTATTAAATCATGATATTACAAAGACGCGCTGCAGTTATAGCCCTGATCACACCTAGACCGCTCTCGTACAGTTTATATAGGCTCTAT
Organism: Apostichopus japonicus; assembly: GCF_037975245.1. Taxonomy (NCBI): domain Eukaryota; kingdom Metazoa; phylum Echinodermata; class Holothuroidea; order Aspidochirotida; family Stichopodidae; genus Apostichopus; species Apostichopus japonicus. The sequence continues at coordinate 3,533,477 of NC_092565.1, forward strand.
AATAGGTTAACAATCTTCAAACTTATTAATGTGCATAACATTAATTTTTGGACGATGTTTATAGAATGCAGTACTTCATACCGTTTTTATCGTGTAAGGGTAATCGTCCATAGAAGAGATGCAATAACCATTAATTGAAGGCAAGCAAACTGGCTCCACGTATATACAACACCATACACCAAAAATACATCGGCTAAATCTATACACACTTTGTATTGTTTTTAGCTCATTATAATTCACTCTTCGTTGTGTTTGCGTAACGTCACGTTACTTAAGAAGAGCCACGAGGTATAGGTCAAGTTTTGTACGTTTGAATTTGTCCTTCGTTCTTCTTTTCGTGAGGACCTCCATTTCATAACTGAAGTAAAAGTGGATCTTTCATCCGATTATTATACATGACAATTCAGTACTATAGCTGGTAGTAGCTGGGTTTCCTTTATCAATTTGCTAGCACGAAGAGAGAGAGATCCCAAAATGCAAATTTGGATTTCACCCTTTTAAAAATTGTAGGTCGACGACATGACGAGCGGAATGACAAAACGTCTAGAAACTCCGAAATTGTAGTCAGGCACAGACCAGAAGCCCATAAAGTGTGCCTAGCATATACTTCAATTGCAGGAAAGCAATGGAAACAGTGAATTCGGGTGAAATTAGTCTAATGCAAGTCGAGCTTGCTTCCTGCTTAGCCTTATAGTCCCGGTATATCTTTCGTCATGGACCTTTTTTTGTGGTACTCTCTTAAAACCACCATATATGGAATAGACGTTAGAGTATTACGAAAATGCTGACTTCGCAATCTTTGTATATTGTATATTTGGGATCCAGGAGAAAAGATGGGGGGAAGTGGAGGGGATGTTATCGTTGTACACCTTGCCCAACTACAACCCCACACACAAACAAATTAAAACTCACGTGGTAACATAATTATAGATCTAATTCATAGCCATTTACTTCACGTCTAACATTGCATGGTTTTTCTTGGGGTGGGGGGGGGTAGTCCCGTTTCCCCACATGGGAGTCGACTTCAACGACTCCCAAGTTAATATCTCCTGCATGCGCCCCCGCATTCCATAATACTACAAAACTTGAATTTCCTAGCAATATTACCCCTTTCTAATAGTATAAGCACTTCAAGACTAAATGAAGGACCATCGAAGTGCAATTTGAAAAATAACCCCAGGATGTCATTCAAAACTCGTTAATTAAACATGATCGTGTAAATGAGTGAGAATATTCAAAGTATTGACACTTTGTGTTGAGAAAAGGACTTAAGTCATTCTGACGAACATGTACAATGCTTAGTCACGAATGACTTGATACCATTATATAATGTAACGATGTGCGTCCAAGCGGGAAGGGGAAGGGGGAGGGGAGGAGAGGGTCATTGGAGAGGGGTGGAAAAACCTGCGGTTCGAAAATATCCCCCAGAAGAATGTTATTACGGTGGCCTAATGAGACATTTGAAATTTCGACTTTTTATACCGAATTTTCTACTTATTATTTCAAAATTGCGACTCCTTTATCTCAACATTTCGAGTATTTTCTCGAAATGTAAGGTAGCGTTTTCTTCACAATGTTGACCTTTTCTCTCAGATGTTCTACTATTTTCAAAGTTTTAGCTATGGATTTCCTCGACATGCCCTTTTATGCGGTATTACATTTTCGAAATTTCGACAGTGCATGTCAAAGTTGGACGTTGCAATGTCGAAACTTCGACATGATGTTTCATCCCAAAATTTCGGAAATTAAAACCGGTATATCGAAATTTCCACGCAACAAAAATTGCAGAAAATTCCGCACCCCAAAAAATTGAGACGTTCTCAGTTTATTCTGTTATTAATTTTGGTGTACCTTATCTTACAGGCGTTTACAATAGTATAAATGAATATCTTATAAAGTCAAGAATTTTATTCTCTACGGAAGTAATTGCGGAGTGAGTAAAAATATCTAAAGAAGTTTCATATAGGCTAGTCAAGCGATTTCACATTTAAATATAATAACTTATCAAGCGATATACATACGGTAAGCTACATCAGCAGTAGCCATGAAATTTTGGTGAAATCATCGCTTCAACTATACTGTGCATTTAATAATGTGACCTCCAAATACTGTACATCAATTATTCACACAAAACAGTGTTCGTGACAAGAATTGTATGGTAAAATTTGTGTTATTTTATCTTGCTGTTACAGACTGCAGGAAAATCTTTGCTGGAAAAGTAGAGAGTTAAATACCACTTTATGGAAATCTTGATCCTCTCTGACACATAGATTCTCCCATCAACCATATTCTGGTATCCCTGAGATATATAGGTTTGGAAAGATTTATTAACAAAAAATGACATGGTTATTCTATATCCGATGAATTTATTAGTTTACTTTTTAATTTATTCAATTGAAGTACATTATTTACTCAGTCGCATTATCTCAGTTCTTTGAATTCAAATGAAACAAAGTAGCATAGCAACCAATAAACAAAGAATATATAGCACACCCCCCCCCCACAAAAAAAAATATATATATATAAATTAGCACGATTTGGTTTGACTAGTCATTGATCATTCCAAGTTTTATGCTATTCCATGAATTTGAGTCACTGCTTTAGTTAGCTCAGGAATCACATTTGGCAAGGCTGTCACGTATAGAGTCAGTGTACTTATACGTTGTGTTTCTTGCACATTGTTTATGCTAGTTGATACTTAAATTACAGAATAGTGCACTTATAAGTATAGATAGTAAAATTTCCTTACATATAATGAGGAAAAGGTTTTAAAATAACTAACACACAAACACACACACACAACATTTAGTTGTTTTGCATGTGTTTAATAATTGTATAGAAAGAGTGTTAAAGAGGCGAGAAAAAAAAAAACTACTCATTAAAGCTATAGGAGACACAACCCCAAACCTTCATCTTCCGCTTATATTATAGAGGTCTTTGTGAAGAACAAACTCCGCCAAACACTTGTTCCGTTCGGGAGATAACTCAGTTTAAAACTCCGGGTATTGGGAGCTGCCATTTTGTAAATCTGTGATGTCATAGTGCCACTAAGATCTGAAAATCTTTTACTTTCTCTTTGTTTTTATATTTTCAAGGTAGAATGTTGAAAGTGCTGAGCCCGAAAGTAATGCCATAGTTAGGTCATGTTAACAGCTGCACTATATAAAATTCAGTATATTCAAAACTCATCTCCATTACAAAAAATAAACATTGTAATAAGTAAAAGAAAACAAACAAAACATGTGAGTCAAATGTGGCTCGATGACGTCATATTTAGACTTGATCAAGTCTTCAGACTCGTGTGTGAAATTGAATATTATTTTGCTTCATCTGTTTGGGGAAGTTGTTTTATGACAGTTATATCTCCATCAGATAGACCAATAATGAGGGTAAGGATTGTGACTTCTTAAATTATAACGGCTAATGAATATTCATGTCGTACAATTCTAGTATAGGATGTTGTGATTGGATTATATCTGCAATATTTGTGTAAGTAATGATCGATGGAGGGTTTGCTAATACTTCTATACAAAGCAGATGACTTAACAAAACTGCAGCATGCTGCATTACTTACACGTGTAACTAATAACCAGAATTCAGACTCATTTTAATGCTAGGTTATTTTCGCTACAAAAAATCCTTATATGTGTTAAAGCTGTGACACGTGACATTTGGGTTGGCATGGGCATCTGCTAGAATGGGACGGAGCGGGATACGACATGTTATACCACAAAACAGGAATTTGAAATCTTCTCCTCATCAGCCTGCAATGCAAGCGCAAATCCGCAGGTGGAGGGGTGGGTGCATGTGTACACCCCCCCCCCCCCCACCTATTCAACTTCACACTAATGCAACCTCGCACTTAGAGACCTAATATATTATCCCACTTTCAACCTCACAATAATACAACCTTGCCCTTAGACTTAATATATTTTCCCACTTTCAACCTCACACTAATGCAACAAGTTGCCCTTAGACATAATATATTATCCCACTTTCAACCTCACACTCTTGCAACCTTGCACTTAGACATAATATGTCATACCCCTTGCAACCTCACACTAATGTAACCTTGCACTTACACATAAATATATTATCCCCTTTCAACCTCACACTCATGCAACCTTGCACTTACGAATAATATATTATCCCCTTTCAACCTCACAATAATACAACCTTGCCCTTAGACGTAATATATTATCCCACTTTCAACCTCACACTAATGCAACAAGTTGCCCTTAGACATAATATATTATCCCCCTTTCAACCTCACACTACCTTGCACTTAGACATAATATGTTATACCCCTTGCAACCTCACACTAATGTAACCTTGCACTTACACATAAATATGTTATCCACCCTTTCAACCTCACACTAATGCAACCTTGCACTTACGAATAATATATTATCCCCTTTCAACCTCACACTCATGCAACCTTGCACTTAGACATAATATATTATCCCACCTTTCAACCTCACACTAATATAAAACTTTCCCCTTAGACCTAATATATTATCCCACTTTCAATTCTCACACTAATACAACCTTGCACTTAGACATAATATATTATCCCCCTTTCAACCTCACACTCATGCAACCTTGCACTTAGACATAATATGTTATCCCTCTTTCAACGTCACACTCATGCAACCTTGCACTTCGACATGATATATTATCCCCCTTTCACCCTCACGCTAATGCAACCTTGCACTTACACATAATATATTATCCCCCTTTCAACCTCACACTAATATAAAACTTTCCCCTTAGACCTAATATATTATCCCCCTTTCAACCTCACACTAATACAACCTTGCACTTAGACATAATATATTATCCCTCTTTCAACCTCACACTCATGCAACCTTGCACTTAGACATAAATATGTTATCCCCTTTCAACCTCACACTAATGCAACATCGCCCAAAGACCTAATATATTCTAATTTATAGACCAAAGTCATACTCTAAATATGTCCCAGACTTCCCCTTTTGACGTTTAAACTAAATCCTCTGACTTTCCAGCTTCAATGACCACAGGATCACATCTCATCTTTTTTTAATCCTGGATCTGCCGCTGATAGGTATTCAACAAATTTCAAATCCAATGCATGAAAAGAGAAACGATTGATGGGAGAGGCAGCCCCCCCCCCCCCCACACACACACACACCCTCCCGCTTCCCCACTCCCATGTCAAACATATGTATGGAAGCCGTATAACACAAACAGCTCAATTTTGGGTAAATTAACTCCTTCGAAATCCTCTGATTATAACAGACATGCTGTGACTTTTCGTTAAATCCACATCAGGTTGCTTGAGTCATTATGCATTATGGTATAAATGGTGCAAGAAAGATCGATTGCTCCAGGCAAATGCAATTAATGAGATGAATTTTGTTCATTACTTATTCCCAGATCTATATTGCAATTTAATTAGATTATATTCTAGAAGTTGATGAACCAACGGAAAATAAATAGATAAATAAATATATATATATAAGAAAATAAATAGATAAATAAATATATATATATAAGAAAATAAATAGATAAATAAATATATATATATAAGAAAATAAATAGATAAATAAATATATATATATATATATATGTATATGTATAATGACTGTCAATTCCTTCCAGCTATAGGACCAGATGAGAAAAAAGCCTAACCAAATACAAATGTACCATTACATAAGAAAGAAATAATAAATCAAAGAAGGCTATTATTAAATGACGTTGAAAGTATTGAAAGGAGTTCGCTCTGGCCAAGAGCGATTATCTTATATAACCCCGGTATATTAAAAATACGTTCATTTTGAAGCTATGATGAGTCAGAGATGAAGACAATAAAATTTTCATTAACATTAGAAAATAAAATTATTTACACGGTTTGCGCAATTATGTAAACCGTGAATAGCATGTTAAGTGAGAGGGTGTTCTAGAACTAGTGCGTTGCATTCGCTTATGTAATAACACAGTTTACAAGCTATTCTTTGTTAACCAAGATTTGATAAAGCTTCCATTCTCACTGTCAAATGTGTCAATCATGTAGCAGTTATATTCAATTCAGAACCCCCTACGCAGGTTGGGGAATTAGGGGGGGGTGTGGGGTTAGAGTTAGACTTGCGCTTACTGGTATTCAAGTTTTCAGTTGCCCTGGCTTCAAGCGTGGAAATTATCGAGAGGGGGGAGCCCCCCCCCCAACAGCCTGATGGCAGGACTTTCATGTAAGTTTTACATGCACTGCACTCCTCTTACGTTACCAACAAGTGTTTGTCGTTAACTGCAACGTATTTTGATATGTATGTATGTATGTGTATATATATATACATATATATATATACATGAAAACGTAATGAGAATATATATATATATAGGTAGGCATGTAAAGGAGTTTCGTAACGGTTGATTTGGCCTAGCAGCCAGCCATTACAAATACCATGCAGATGAATAAAAGGAAATAAAATAGTAAATTATATTAATAATTATTACGAACAGCGGAATGTGACGTAAATTACAGCCCACCAGATTGGCAACAATTCAACAATTGCAGTATACAGCGAGACACCACAGACATTCTCATTGAATATTACTTCAGTCATAGCATACAGGAAATGAATTAGCACTGTCGGTCTCTAGTGACTGATTAGAAATTCAAAATCATTAAACACAAAAAAATCACAACCATGCAGATGTCATAGCTTGCAATATTTATACCATACTTTGGCGGCAAAGCTTTCGGCTATGCTGCATTTTCAATGCGTTGTTGGATAAAGACCTGTCAGATACTACGAGCAACGGGCTCAACTTCACTAGGCGTTAAACAGAAGTGTGTCAATGAGGGATTCACTTAGCCTACGTGTGGGATAATCTTTAAATTAACACCTCCAATTTTAAATAAAGCAACTTGACGCCTTTGACAGGAAATTTGAATACACATAGCCGTTGTTGGTGGCCATTTCTTTGCAAAGTTCTAAATATACTATAGGCTATATTATCGAATGAAAAAAACAAATGGTAATTTGACCTACTTTTGTGTGCGTACGTAATCTCGACTGATCTATATATTGCGTGAGCCTGATGAGGCAGCCTCGCTCAAACGATATACATGTATATGGTTTATGACTTTAACAGATAATATTACCGTCAACCATACCAGCATCATTGATATATGTGATGGAAAAAATATGTCAAGAACAACTTGGCCAAATAGTCAAGAAAAATCTGATGTTATTCCGGTGATATCACAGATTCTAATGTCCCTTTCACACAAAATGTTGAGGACTTGATATGACGTCATCTAAACAAGCAACATGTGTCTTGTTTGCCATATTTATAAGGCTGTACAATTTTTATTTCCTGTAATAGAGACGGGAGTTGCAAATACTACATCTAATACATGCATAAATACGCATGACCGAAAGATTGCAATGGTTCTTTCTAATGTCAACAATGTTAACAATTTAACTTTGGAAATATGCAAAACAAACATAAAAGAGTTAGTAACAGGCTTCAGATCCTACTGACACCATGACGTCACAAGTTTACAAAATAACAGCTGCCAGAGACGACTTGAAAAATCTCTGTTTCAGAAGCAAATGATGATTGGTCTTGTGTTTCCTTGTATTAAGAGAAAAGCCTCAGTACAGTTAACTCTCATTGGATTCCCGCTAGATGTACGAATTGCCTATCGCTATCTCAACATGGTATACAAGTATGTAAATAATGCACATGTTACTTCACTCACACAGAACTCAGGCAAATATCTGAGGTGGTTGTAATATAATCATTATACCGGAAACAAAGTCTCCCGAGCGTTTTAGTTAATATCATTGTTACGGCACTTAGAACTTACCAAACATGACTTACATAGCCTACCTTTTCAAAACATCTGTAGAATCAAAGACCCCTAGGCTGAATTAATAAAATAAAAAAATATGAAAAACGGGGGGTTTATTCAGGTCCAATTTTATTTCACGAATAAGGACACATGTGTATACGCTATGTATATGGATACGAATATTTTGCATTTGCTTTAAAAAAAAAATGTTTTGTGGTGGTATATATGTCTTGAATTTCTGTTTCTCGAGATTTATCAGGTATGTTGGATCTGGTTGCAATGCACCACCCTTGCTATTAATTGAATGAATCATAGGCCTATGTAATTTATTACAAATATTACTATAGAGATGCATGTATCCCGCATTTTATCTATACCTGCACAATTAAGTTCCGTTTCCAAAAAACGCAACAGAACCAAGTTCGAGGGGGTTCTTGATGATATATTGTCACTATAGAATTTTGACATATATTCTTATCTAGCTTCATGATAACCCGTTGGTTTCTCAATAAATTTGAGCTGAAATAGATATTTGGCATGTTGTCTGCACTCTGTTTGAACTGAACATGCTGTCTGTACTGAAGTAATGTAACACTACACTGGTCATGTGTTTCCTAAATTGCATTTTCGCTAAACACAATCGACAATCGGGCAGTGTGTGTCATGTACCATTACCGTATGTTACGGTATAGACTAATATAACTAAATATAACCAATTCAGTCATGGTTACGCAGGCTAATTAGTAGTTATGCATAGTCATGGATAGACTATCATTTGCTTGAAGTAACATTAGATCTGATCATAAAGAGAAAGCACCAAAAAAAAGTGTAAAGTATAGCTGTAAGAAAAAGAAGAATGAAGTTCCTAATTGTAATTTCAGAGAATGAAGATACTATAAGAACCTTTTCAAATTTTCTTCTGTCGGTAACCATAGTCGCCAAACTTTTTGATGTTATCGAAACGGAATGAGATTGTAAGGGTATCATGTACATGGGATAATCTTGTACTTAACAGGACTCGATGCTTAAACCCCACAAACATCTGCTTAAAATATTACCGTGCTTCATAACAAGCTTGATGTAGATTTGTTCACTGTATATACATTATACTACCACTCTATATGGTAGTATCATGTTTGCTTGCATTGCGCTGAAGCAACCAACCCTGTTATAGAAAAGAAAGCCTTACAATACGTAATGAGATTTATACGTTAAATATAATATGCATACCAATTATTGGCACTTAACTCTGATATCAAACCATGTAAGTATGTTCTATACCATGCAGGATAAATCTATCTTGCTGTTTTTGTATTTTCGATCTTACCGACCTATATTCCCAAGTGTGATCGTCTCGTTAATGTTGCGTGCATGTCGATTCGGATATGATACAACGATGGCTTCATCGTATATGGCAAGCCATGTGGGACAAACACCGCATAATATATCCGCGTATTAATTCGAATATACATGTGTTGTACATGTGTTAAGTTTCGCTTTTTGAAGCGATCTCGAGAGCCCGCCAAAACATTTATCGTTGGTATATGTACACAGCAAGAGCGGAAATGTTTTTTCGTGTATATTCTAATTAATCCGTGCATACATTGGATTTAATCTTCATATGTATTTTATTTAATACGTGTATATATTCGAATTAATACGTGGATATATTCGAATTAATACGCGGATATATTTAAGCCATATGATTGGCTCATAATATTTACGCGTATATATTCCAATTAATAGGCGTATATATTCCAATCAATACGCGGATATATTATGCAGTGTTTGTCCCATATGGCTTGCCATAATCGTATAGTGGTATACAGGGACATGGTGTCTAGTTTCAGTTTTATATCTCCATATCACCTCAGTGATCGGTAAAAGAGACATTTATACGGTAAATTTTAATTAACAATCAAGAGATAAACAAAATGACAAATAACATATAAAGTGAGAGCGTAGGGAGTAAAACGAAATGTTATTAATGTTAAAGTCCAGTACCATGTTGTTATTCGACTTGACCAATCACCTTTCATTTCAAATAATGCAGTTTTTTGTTGTTCCCTTTTCAGATTTCCTTTTTGGTTTTGATTTAACTCTAATTCGAACATATTTTTTTCTTGGGGGGGGGGCAAAAAAGTTTCAAAATTCAATAAAATAATTAATAATGTCGAAAACTAAATATCATATGGTGAGTGCAAGTGGCAGGATGTCTCTAATGGCTTGCTGAATTGTAAGCTCCGCGTGATATCACTCCCTTGTTGGTGTTGTCAAATTTCTGGAATCTGAAGTCTAACTCCAAAACAGCTGTCTTACGATATCGATTGTACACCGTATGCCGTCTTTAAGCTGTATCAACAAAACTGAATCAACACGTCTACATTTGGATGTCAATTTGCACCTATATACTACTACATACATACAGCGAAGAAGTTTTTTTTTATTGTTTAAATTTAAGTCTCAGGAAATCTGTTATTCTCTCTCACAACATGGCAGTCTATATGAGTTATTATTGCGTCATACATAGTATTCATTTGATAAAACCTTGTGTTCTCTAGTAACGTATATATAGGGTTATGAATTCATACAGCACTGTGTCCATGACTAATTGGATCGAGTATATATATGTGACTTAAATTGTATTTAGCAAAACAAAACTAGCAATGGCTCTGTATGTATATAGTGTATGATAATTAATACAGATCAATTCAAAAATCCGGATAATTTACGTTTCAATAACAAAATTATGGAATTCTACCAGAAGAGGACGACAAAACTTTGACGACTTGTTATAAGCGTCAAATTCAACACATGCAGATATGAAGATCAACCCCCCCCCCCGCCCCTCCCACCCACCCCCCACCTTCCGCGTACATTCACCCATCTCCGAAATGTTCAGCTATAATTTAGAGAAGAGAGAAATCGGAAATTGCAAAGAAAAGCGTTTCTATATAAGATATTTCCTGTACCTCGAGCGTACATATGGCTATAACAAATACGTGTATTAATGTTTAGAGTTTGAGGGTAACAAGGCCTCAACAGGCATTTGCGTCTTATGAATACGGCAATGTATGATTCATCCATCTGTATGGAGCAGGAGTTAACAAAAACCAAACTTGTGATAATCTTGTAAAGTAGACAGACGAAGCCACTTACGAATAGAAATAAAATGCCCCAAGCGTACTTTACACTCCTTTTTTTCCCTCTTTTATTTCCTATACATAGAATTTAATTACGCGAAATTGCAGTGACTTTCTTCTTTAGTATGTTCTTCCCTTTAACACTCCAGAAAGCATTAGCGTATAATTGAACCATGACAAAGAATTGGGCTGAGGCGAACCAGTGTAGATTAGTCAATCTTGAGTTGTTCACACAATATGTTTATTAACCTGAAGTAGCAGCGTTTTTATACACAGAATGCATCCACAGCAACACCTGTCAAAAATTAACGCTATTATAGGAAAGGAAATGATATTATGTTAATTCCAGACCAATATGAGAGTTTTGCTACAGGCGAGAGACAACAATATATATATATATATATATATATATATATATATATATATATATATATATATATATATATATATATATATATAAAGTTTTTTCACTGTTCTTGATTTTCCAACTCATTACGATTTTCATTTATATATATATATATATATCCCATAAAAGTGGTGTCCTACAAACTGCATGGTTTCTCCAATTTTTACTTCAACCACAGCTGTTACCCCGACGTGGTGTGTGCGTAAATATAAACAGCTGGGATTTACACATATGTTTGCATATAACAATATAGAATAAAGCCTTACTGCTTCTCGATGAATAAAGTAACTCACTCATTTTTCAACTATACACAGGATCAAAATCAGGGGGTCCATTGTGTATATCTAAGTAGTTGACTTTACGATCAGCAATTTGAGCTTAGTAGTCCCAACAATTGGTGTGCCTGTGGTGTTTAAAGATCTTTTCTTTATTCTGATGTGATAAGGCTCATATTGCCTGATTTTGTTCCTTTGGTAAATGACTTTACGTCATTATCAAATTATGTTATTTGAGTTTACTTTTCCATTTCTTATCTGCATATTTATACACTAAACGGAAAATATTATAAAAAAATTAATCAATACAAACATGTATTGATGAATTTAAAAAAAAAACTAATTTGTACCCTTTTGTCAAACGCTTGTGAAGTTTGCTCAATTCCTGCCTGTCTTAAATGTCGACATTTTGTTCATGGTATAGTTCGTACTGCCTTTTTGTCTCTTTCCTACACCCTCCCCCAACAATCGCCACCCCTCCCCCCCCCCCCCCGCCCGCCGCTCCACCATGCACTACTGATATGTTTATATTCCTCAGTTACTGAACAGAATAAATTGACACTAACCTCCCATGTCACCGAAAAGAGAGAGATTCGACCATCTTTGAACATTTGTGTTTATCGGAAATGACGTTCGGGTCGGCCTCTTACGTCAGACTTTCCCATGACACCTGTTGCCTCACGAGAGAGGCTGGTATTCGCCTATTTTACGGAATCTGTTATGTCAAGTAAAACGATTTGTCCTGTGACTTATTGTGATCTGATTATGAACACATGCTCATATTTGACATTTATACTTATAATTCACTCTACATAAGATATGCCTTTCTTATATTGAAAAGTCCTTGCACCTTTCAAGTATAATTTTTGACCCTTTTTTACGCTATATCTACATGCGAAGTTAACTTCCATTGACGACGTACAATATATGTATACAATTTTATGGCTAGCTACTCCTACTACTTACCAGCAAGTTAGAGACACGCATGTATCAAACATAAACTCCGTACGATTCCCGTTATCAAATAAAAACAACTATGACAGACTGTAGGGGGTTAAATTCACATGTTTATGCTTTTGATATGTATGTTGGTATATTGTCTTTTCTTAACGTTGTTAGTCTTATATAGTGACATTTATCATTATTGGAAGTATAATCCTATATCACTTATATATTTTCAATACTTCAAGCAATAAATTTTACCAGTAAATAGTGTCAGTGGTTGACCTTTGAAGTATTTAGCTTACCTAAACCATTGTTTACGTAATGCAAGAATGAAGCTGGTACCGGTATATATAATAAATTAATGATCTTAAGTCTGCGTGGTGATTGCAATTCGTAATACTGGGATCATGATATCATAATATTTATGTTTATATAGCACTATATCCACTTAGGTCAGCTAAGTGTTTTTCTCCATACTCAAATAAGTAGTGCATTGAGGGTAAATAGTGCATTTGAATTCTACACGAATTATGTGCATATATATATGGAGCTGCTTTGCGATCCATCTACAGCGTGAATGGAGGGAAGGAGGAGGGGGAGGGCAGAGTGCGGGTGGGATTCGAGGAGGGTACTGGAGGGTGCTAAAGATAGTGGACACGTGATGATTGGTATCATCTTCATTAATGATCATAAAGTTAACAGACATTTTCTAATCATTTTTAAATTTTCGATAAGTTTTAATAAATCGCAGTATTTATTGGTATTTAGTTCACCAATCATATGACTTGATAAAAAATTACCCAAGTTTCCCATTGCCGTCGCCTGAAACTCAAGTTTACTATATTGCTATTTTCAGTAATCGAAATGTGGCCCATAACTCTAATTGAGCAGGTATACGGTACGGTATCTTCATTTCCTTATACGGAAACTTGTGACGTCACCGGAACACAAACCGGTGGCGGTATTTAGAAACACATGCGTCCTGTAGGTATGTGCGGTATTTGAGAAACCAATGTATTTCAAGTATGGGCGGTATGACGTTTGAACATTAACTTCGTACAATATATATATATATATATATATATATATATATATATATATATAATTAAATAAATATATATATATAAATATATATATATATATATAAATAAATATATATATATATATATATTGAAACAAACTGGTTACCAAAGACCAGTTGTAAATATCATGCCCAGAGGTCGAGAATGTCAACCGATTCACATAGAGAACACAGTAACTACTGTAAATCTTAGAGTTTTGTACCACGGTAAAAACTGGATCGTGCCTATAAATATGATTATTCGGTAGCATGTGCTATTAGGTTTACAGTGAGAACTGATGATATGTGTAATTCCAACAAATGCATCAAACTGAAATAGTTGGGGTCATACGTATCCTCACTTCTTACTGTAATCCTAATAGCATATACTACTGAGTTATCAGCACGATCCAGTGTTTACTCTGGTACAAAACTTTAAGATTTACAGTAGTAAATTGTTCTATGTGTGAAACGGTGAGACTGTTTACGTTAAGCGAGAACACGAACTCATAAAATACAGGATATGATTTCCCTCAAGGTTGTAGATATATGCGTATACCTTCTTCATTTAAGCACATGCAACACGGTACACAAATGGAGCATTTGGAAATGAAAGCTATACAGTACGTATATAGTTATGTAGGCTCGACACACGTTTTGTTCCCATAATTTTTCCGTCAACTCATTAAAGCTTTTGTCATTAAGGTAACAGCTAATGACACATATGGTTATCACAAATAATGCTATTTTAGTGTTATTTCTTGATCGTTATAATTCGAATGACAAGGCTGTTGCACAATGCAAGAGAGCGTGAAGTTTCCGTGACAGTAGGGAGGCTGAACCAACGGCACACTTAGCTTAAAAATTACTTAGGCGTATAGCATCTTTGTATGAAGTTATTGATAATGTATTAACCGCTTAAGCACGAATGATATATCAAACCCCTAGCAACAAAGCTTAATAAAGCAGCAGCAAATTGCCGTGGCTGTTCGAAAACGGAAACAAACCATATACTCACTTTGCAATGTGTGAAAAAGTGTAAATTTATTGTTATCTTAAACCTAAATAATCTATCTCATTAACTTATTTGTATTCTGTGCTTGTATTTTGTCCCCTGTATTTTCTATAACTTGTCATTCAGCCTCTGAAAAAGATCCTGCTAGTTGGTTAACAGTATGATCAAAAACCCCTATAACAGGTTGGGGAATTGGTGGTGGGTGTGCATGGTGTGGGGTTTGAGTTAGACTTGCGCTTACTGGTATTCAAGTTTTCAAATATGCAAAAGAACACTATATCTATATATCTATTTATATATATATATATATATATATATATATATATCTATATATATATATATATATATATATATATATGTATATATATATATATATATATATATATATATATATATATATATATATATATATATATATAGATAGATAGATAGATAGATAAATAAATATATGTTGTTATGAACTGATCTGTTTCGGACGGATAAATGTACGGATAATTGGAACACACGAGGACTCATTCTCTCAGCAACCAGCCTTAGAGTTACATAACTATTATCATAATCAGGCACCGTGTCTTTTATTTTTCATTTCACGAGTGTTAAACTTCAATTGACAAGGTTCGTCTACCTAGCATGTACTCCCATCATTACAACAATGTAACACAGAGGGTACAGGAGCTCATGTCCTGTTGCCTTTATTAAGGCAAACGTATATACATACACTAATGAAAGCATACAAGTATGTTATATTTTATCGTGTTTCATTTACAGCCATCCGTCAATGTCTCGTTTCGGTTGTTAGGAAAACCACTGATGGAAAGGATACAGACCAATTAAGCGATATGGTCATGATGTCTTCGTCACCTGACTATATAGTCACAGGCATATGTTTATGTATGTAGGCCTATATAGATAAACACCACCTCTGTATAGGGAATTGCACGTAAAACTTGCAACGTGTGAACTATTTCACTAGTACGCATGCTTAATGGGATACTGCAGCTGGGAACGACAAGATGCTAAGCTATAGATAGATTGCATGTCATACAAATAAATAAAAAACACAGACTATGTCTCAATATATTTGTCATTGTAAAAAAACAAAAGTTGAAATCATGTATGTCAATATTTTTGATGATTATGTTTAGCTTTATATGTGTATATGCAACAATTCCTGGGGAGCCAACGTATAGAAAGCATAGGGATGCAAGTTTCGTAAGCGAGCATGGGTAAGGAATATTTTATTGACAGTATTATCTTCTTCTCATCCTTTTGCAGAAGATCGCATATGTTGTTTTTCGCGTATTGGGATCGTGATGCTACAAAAACACGTCATCACAGTGGCGTGCGCATGATATCACAGGTGGATGGAGGGGTGGGTGGGGTGGGGGGTGAGGGAGGCCAAATTCAAAATTTCCCTGACCGATTTATGAAGGGGCCTACACCTTTATGGAAGGACCAGAGGCGAATCAATAATTGTATTTAGTTACCCTGATGACATTGAAGCCGTCTCCCATGTAGGCGGGTCTATGGGTCCCCCCCCCCCAACCCCAAGTAAAACTAAGTCAGGTCTAAAAAAAATAGCGGTTCACGCAAGGTTGTGCTAATGTATACTTTGTGTGAGGTTGAACAGAAGGGAATGAGGTCTACCCCGGTGGTCTAATTCTTCCCCGGTTGAACGTTAGAGTCGGACTGCGACTGATCTACTTCCCCCGAATGACGATGGGAAGTGTGTGTGTGGGGGGGGGGGGGGGGTGGGGATGCTTTGGACACGCCACTACGTCACCATGATGACCAAATGGTCACAGTTCCCAATGTAAGGTTCGTGGGCTTGAGTTGATGCTAGCTCAGTCAATAC
Organism: Apostichopus japonicus; assembly: GCF_037975245.1. Classification (NCBI taxonomy): domain Eukaryota; kingdom Metazoa; phylum Echinodermata; class Holothuroidea; order Aspidochirotida; family Stichopodidae; genus Apostichopus; species Apostichopus japonicus. The sequence continues at coordinate 3,550,019 of NC_092565.1, forward strand.
GAGTTTGTTTGTTTTTGCGTATACCTAGATCTCGGCGGAAATTCATTTCCTAAATGAGACATGCCATGTTAAGGATAGCGTTGTTTTTTTTTCAAATGACCCTTTGACATAACGTCGAAATAATCTCATAACATGTGAAGTAATGTTTACACATATTGACATGAGCAATGACACCTTTCTTACCCACTAGTACCGCCTCACGATAACAACCAAAATCAATCGACTTGAAAGAAATCTGACTAAAATTACTTTCCAGGAAAAAGATGTGTCTGAGTTTATTGACGTTGCCTTCGTTGCCGGTTTTGAGACAGTTTCGCTTAAATTTCTGATCGTAGGGGATACCTATGCAGCTTGCTGTGTAACATATTTTTTTTTTGCTTTGTCAAGTGCTTTTAGGAACTGATACGATAGAATCTTATTTCGCTCAAATTATATAAGGGCTAACAAAACAGCCAATCAGACAATCTTAACATTCAGCCCCTTGATAGTTTCACAAATCCCAAAAAGGCTTGCAAAAGCATGTTTTGAGGAGGCCTTTAAGAGGTGGAATAGTTTATACTATGCATACTGGGAAGGGTATACAATAACAACTTCTACCTGATTATCATTAACTGTGGATATTTATGAGAAATCAGAAACGACTTCTATAGTTTCCGTGAAAAGGCTAGATAAAAAGGTGGCATTCGTTAATACTTCATGATATGGACGTATCTTACCACGCGACAGTAAAAATTTAGCCCCTGTTATTAATTTACAATAAAAGGGGTTCTTTTTAAGATGAAATAAAAACAATTATTCACTTGGGAATGATAAAAAGATTTCTCCCCAACACCTGTATGTCTGTCCGATGACGAAACGTTTAAGTTCATATGAAGCAATACAATCAATAGAAATACATATTGTATGTATCTTCAGTTAGAATTCGCGCTTTGAACATTATATTTAATGTGTCACGCAACCGCGACGAAATGTTACTCAGACAGCATAGACAAAAACAGCCATGGTTGACCCTGCCGTTTCCATACATTTTTTTGTTCATTCTACATTCATTCATTGTACATTGCGGCGTCATAGAAATGAACGTTCAAAATGTTTCACTTCTAAAATACGAGGTGTGTAGAATGCCGTTAGGCTATGGCATATAATATTAATGAGCACTTTTCTGTCCCTTTGGAGTAAAAGTGTGATTACGTTATGGACGAAGACCTGTTTACTATGTTATATATTATTAATTTTAGTTTACAACTTATATAACGTATTTTTCGCTTAGCTAGCTTTCTTACCGTTGGTAGCGCACCAATCTATACTGTCCTTCCCCATATCATGCTTCAAAGCACTCGTACTGGCAGCATGAGCAGAATGAATATCTATATCAGATAATCGTTATAGGAACTGTTCATACTGTCATTACGGGTGCTTTGAAACATGATATGAGAGGACAGTATAGAGTGTTATTTGCATTATAATCTGAGAAAGGTTAGGAACTGTTCATACTGTCAGTACGAGCGCTGTCGTAATACTAATACTTCATACTAAGGGATATCTATTCATGCTTCTTACTATCAATAATACTGTTACATTGATAGTGATTCAAGTATATGGAATTGAGTATGAAATTAATGATGATGCTTTTATTATTACATAATGACAGCTATTATTACTAATTAATTTGACGAATTAATTTGACATCGAAACTGAAGCACGCATCCGGTTCTCTTGCATATAGTGGCGACTGTGAAGCCTGCATTCGAAACAGCGCATGCGTATAAGGTACCGTACTACTTAGCGTGATCTATGCTGTTTTTACGATTCATGAAGCAGAAGCAGACAATGAGAAGAAAGGATAACAATATCTTAACTATAGCTGTATAGCCTTCTTCTTTGTACCCTAATTTGACTGTTTCCACGGTGATAGCTCATAAGCAAAAATTTTACAGTGCTCTGTGTTGTAACATACAAAAGTAAAATTCTATACATATATATTGATTATTCTAGCATTTGCTACAAATCTTGAAAGATTTTATGAAAATGTGACTCGTATAAATTTGCTTGCTTTATATCAAGAACGTAGTTTACTAAATATAATATTGACTGTTGATTCTTCCACGCGACATGGGCGGGGGGGGGGGTAGGAAAGTGTGTGTGGGGGAGGGGTACATGCCAAAGTTAATCTTCGTATTGGTGCTGAGTGCATATAACATAAGAACCAAATGATAACAATAACCGAATGGCGTAAAGAAAGAAGGATGCTTAGGTTAATTTAAAAGTATGCCCTCTACTTTTGCTATGACACACAATGATAGCACATTATCTGACAGTCATAAGACTCAAAACATTGAGCGCATGTAATGTGTTGTTATATACGTACTTTATGTGGTAGCTCGGTGGTCACGGGTCCATCACCCCCTTACTGCTCCTTCCCGTGAACGATGTCTTTCCTTGGAAAGTACTTCACATCGCCTACTTATAAAATAATTAACTTTCACGCGAGAAAAAGTTGATAATTTTTCTTTATATCTTATCAGGGCTCAGGTTATTCGGACAAGCGTTAAATGCCCCCCCCCCCCCAAATAGGTCTATACCATACTAAATATGATGTCGTGATGTATTGATGTTTCAACGCAGTGTTGATTAAAGTACGATAATAAATAAGTATTTCAAACAAAAGTAACAATTAGATTGACAGATACGACCACGTACTTGTTTTTTTCTTCTTTTAACAGCTTTGTTTTAACAAGTTATGTGTAGGAAAGGCTCAATGCGTCAGAATATGTACCAGTAATGGAAACATAAATTAACGTAAAAACTGCTGTCATATCTGAATCTGACACAAACAAGTATCCAAGGAACTACTGCAGCGGTATAGTTTGACAGATTTACAGTGTAATGAACTTAGCTATATAGGCCAAATGATAGACGAAAATGAAATGCAGTTAACATAAATTACATAAACATTATTGCAGAACATATACTGCAACTTTTAGTAAATATCATATCAGTTATTAAATGCCAAAGTATACACACGGTTACACTGTTTATATGTACGGTATAAGTATACGGTGACTGAGATGGGTAGAAGGTTATTGTCAAACCTGACGAAAGGAGGTTACAACCCATTGGCCCAGAGTCAATTAGTGACTCTTAGCATGTCATTAAGAAGTGCCTCGTTGTTTAAAGAATAAGTAAGAAATAGAGAGGAGGAACTGAGGTGCCATCTCGTCTAGAAACTTCCAAATAACGGAATTTCTGGTACGGACGACACAGTCATTCTGTCAGAAAGTTTTGAGGTTACTTTGTGGTTCGTCCGTAAAATCAAAGAAACATATGGAAATGCTCCTCGAAGTTTGCACCCTCCAGATTGCACCCGTCTTTCATTCTTTGGGGGTGGGAGGAGTCAACAACTTTCCCCAGTGCCCGATCCCTCAGTGTTGAAAGCTATGGTTATGGGAAAGAAAACAAATTTCACAATGTTGCATTTGTTCGGGTGGGGTGGGGTAGGGGGTAAGGTACTTCAAAAGGAGAATACATAAATCTCTGGTCATGTATCTCGTCCGAAATTGGCCCATCAAAAATGCAAGCTATACGCACCTGTCTTACCAAGCACACTTATCAGTTCATCAAAATATAGACAATCGCAGGAAATAAAATATGTACAAATACAATCACGAGGGAAATTAAGAAAGTGAAAAGCTGTCGTTCATCCTAATTCAAAGTAAGTAATTCTACGTAATAAAATGAAAAGAGAGGATAGTTTGTGGATTTTGAAATAATATTGAAAAACTCCTATAAATATTGATGATATTCAATATAAAAATAACTCTTAAAGAGAGTGTTATACCTATTAGCCATTCACGTGTCCAATGAACCCTGTGCCGTAGCAAAGAGCAATAAATACTCTCTCAGTAAAGGTTTTAAAACGACTTTTTTAGGTCCTCTCCTTATTATTCCTTTTTAGCTAATTCGATCGATGTCAGCAATATTGACAGCATTCATGCATCAAATAATTAAAATAAACCACAAAGTCTTGTTTTGGTATATATCGCTTCTATAAATATTTAATTCTTTCTGCAAATTGATTTTGTCAAATAGCCATCAACCGAGGTGTGACCAATGTCCACAAGGAAAATAACTTTTTAGATGGGTTAGTGTTATTGTATATTTGAGTCGTGAAAGAATAATTTAGTGTTGTTTAGCAATGCGTAAATTAAATATAACACTGAAATGAGTTTCCTAAATTGATCATTATGCGCATGACCCTCAGTGGAATGATTAATTAGTCCTGTAAATAGTATCCAAAAAGCGGTTAAGGTTTGGCTTCTTCAGTATATTTATCTAATATTTGAGTAAGTTCTGCATAGTAAATTTTTTGGAACGAACCCAAAATATTACTTTTAACATTGGAAGTATTACGAAAATGCCAAACCACACGCTATATTAAAGGTAGTGACTACGTAATGATGTGAAAAGACAACATAGTTAGCATATCAACAAACGGCCATTGATCAAAAAATAAGTTGACAAAATGCCGGAACATTGCGTTATTCGTTCGTAACGCCAAAAGACTTAAAATGCCCATAAAGTGATATTATGCGCGCATGTAATTCTTGTGACAATTATGAAACCTTTCGTTCACTATTATTATCTAACATTGGGATAACAAAACCTAAATATTGGATTGATGTTACCGGTGCATTTTGCGACGGTATGCATATACGTTTGCATAAGTTTCCTTCTACCAAAATTCTCCACATATTAAACATTTATTCCTGTACAGGTCTCGAACAATACTAGACTACAGCTTGTGCTCCCGCATTATGGATTTCAGATCACAAGTAGGTAATTAGGTAATTTGTAATACTGTCACATCGAACTTCAATAATCATAATACCGCCACACCGAACTTTAACAATCATAATACCGTCACATTGAACTTTAACAATCGAACTTCCGACACTATTCATTCGTAATGTCTTACATCGATGTGCGTACATCCAGTTGTGGACTTGTATAATAGATTCTGACCCCCATGTTCCATTATTTATGAACTCCCATTTACGAGGTTTTGTCGTTACCTGTTCACAGTATTTTGCAAATCAAACACTTGCACTAACGCCTCAGCAGACCAACTTCCATAACTGTTTCATAACTGTTTCAATACATCGCTTTACACGAAATATCGCCATGATGTATAACGACAATTGTCAAATATTGCATGCACACAACAACCAATCGAGTATCTGAAATGTAGACGTGCGCCCTCTGTTTACAATGACAACTGTGTGACCTGTCGAAACAGCCGCTGAAGGTCACGGTTTGTGTAGTTAATCTGTACATTTAGTTCGTATTCCACTGCAGTACTGCTATTGCACGTCGGTTTCACACATTTCACGTATCAAATGATCAAGTGAAGAGAATTTGTTTTGTCAGTTTCGATAAAAGGAAGTGGTTTGTTTTTAACCTGGTTGAATGCTCATGTTTGTAACATTGGCAATTCGACCATTTTTATAGTTGTTTTTATTATTATTATTCTTATCATATTTTTATTATTATTCTTATTCTTTCATCTTATTCATACTATTATTATTCTTATAATTATTCTAATTATTATGATCATTATCGTTATCATTACTTAAATAATTGCGTGATTTTTTTTTTTGGAATACATACTTTTTTAGTAGTCGCAAGTTAATTGACCTGCTTTGCTACGTGTCTGTGAGAACGTCAGGTATATGACATTGTGAATGTTTACCATCGGTAGATAGTTGATAAACTCAACGCTATCTATATGGTTTCTCCGAAATAGATATGTACAGTTAACGGGAAATAACTCTTACATCATTTGATGTCTCTTTATAGAGCTGACAGAATCTCTATAACTGGTGACAATTCAAGGAATCACATTCTTGTCATGAGTTGTGATGAATAACAAAGAATGGTTGCTAACCGATGGAGGCAACCCACTCACGCTCTAGTCTACAGTAAACAATAAAGAACATGAATAATGTGAAGCCAATTAGAACCATGCTGAAACAAGCCGTTGGCATCAAGTTTCTGCCGTACAGTATTAACATGTGTAGACGCCAACACCCTCACGACTGGTTTCGGTACAATGAGGATTAATCTATATAAGATATTACCTTTACCACTAACGATGCCCCAACCCACGTGATTTACCTATGGTGACGGAATTCCAAACTCGTAAAAGCTTTCAGCGACTAGTACACCACCAATCGCCAATATACTGGTCTGAATAGGTGACATAACCTTTCCGTTTTCGGAGTAGCTGTTGAGTCAAGGACCAATATCCATGTTGAAGGTCTGACATGGTTGTTCATAAGTAAATTAAAAGAAGTTATTGGAAAGGTCGGTTTGATTTTATTCTAGTACACATTCTTATTTACTCTGGCTTCCATATGTCATCATGCAAAATGATCTCCTTGATCACCTCTTATGTGATCACGTGGGTTCAATTGAAGATTTAATATCCCAGGGCGCTATTGCGACATTCTCACGTCGATATCATATCGTCTGGGTATCTACCGAAGACGGTTGGTATTAATACATTGGAAGGTCAAATTACCACAAAGTTATACTTTATAACTGCGGTACACGTGTTACTCAGCATTTGCTTATAGAATATTCGGAAGGAACACATGTAGTGGTGACGAAAAGAAGATCTTTTATCTTTTGTAACGAGAGAAGCTTGGTTCAAAGTAACTAATTCATCTACAGTAGATCCGCATTGCTATATGTGAGACACTATAGAAGATCGCACGTGCCTTACTCTATTGGAATGCAAGTCATCCAGGCTATAGCTGATATTGTTTATAATGTATTGAGGCAGTTGGTATAGGATAGAATCAGTGTAGATTCACAGTGATCGAAACGACACCCATACGTTAGTTTTGCATGCAAGAGAATAGTGTTTAGATGCATTTTAAAACGACGGTGGTAATCTTTACCTCCAGAACTCGCCATTTTTCATCGCTTTCATTATTGTTGATATCACGTATATAAGTTTGAACAATAACATGTTTGATTGGTAAGAAAGGTGACCGTATAATGAATAAGAACCATACAAGTGACAGTAAGAGCCTATAGAAAATAAGGAACAAACAATCAGAAAGGAACATCTTCCATAGATTTCACTTGTTTATGTTTGCAATTTGATCACTGAACCCTGAATAGTTTTACTAGTCATTTGGTACCCATCTTGGAGAGATTTTCGTTTCGTCAAGTTTTCTTCGACTATCGACATGGATTCCATGAAGAGAAAAGCCATACAATACACTATTACATTTGTAGGCCAGATCATACTCATTATTTTGTACACTGTGATGGGGGCGTTGGTCTTCAAAGCGTTTGAATTACCACAGGAAGAGTTGACTAGGAATCAAATCATCGCTGATACGCTTAGCAACCGCTCGGTCATGGTCGAAAAGCTTCAAAATCTTACGAATGAATATTATTACACTGATCGAGAGAGCTGGCGAAGAAGGGTCAATTGGCATTTAGCTAAAATGGAGGTTCGATTGGGACTAGATGTGAAGGAGTTACAGACGTCCGAAGAAAGAAAATGGAGTTTCTCCACTGCTCTTTTCTTTTCTGCAACTGTTATTACAACGATAGGTATGTAAATCGTGTGTAAATAAGTTGTGAACTAACTGTAGAAATAGTCAGAAAATATAGTAAACAACTTGTCGCCAGTCAGAAACTACTGTGCCTTTGCATACGGTGTAACCAGAGAGTAGCTGTTAATTGACTTAAAAATAAAGAATAGATTTCTTTCCTGATAACTTTATCCAAGTCAGTTTTCCGTTGCTCATTTACTTATTTAAAACAAAGAAAACTAAACCACGTCTTTGATTTTGTAACAAAAATCAAAACAAAAAAATCGGCGTCAACCTGTACAAGATACTGTCATATTCAAACATATATGGTACTCGCGGATGGGCATATAACTGCAGGTAAAGTCTTTTAAAAATGCGCAAGCAAAATGTGTTGAATTGTTTTCAACAGCCAACAGCAATGTACGTTGCCGTTCCTTGTTGTTAAAAGCATTATAGGGGGAAAAATCCAACTCTGCTGGGATAATGGTCAAACGTGGGGAATGAAATCCTCCCATAGTAGACCGCAGCTTAGCAAGGACATTTTTTACAGTAAACTATTATTGAAATTTTAATAAAAAAATCTTATGAATAAAATCAATCTTGAAGTGTGTAAAACATTTCTTTAGTAAATGGAAACAGAACTCGATAAGATTGTCCATCTATCAGTGAGTGATATGCACAACCATATCGCTATACATTTCGTAATAACGTCTATTGCGTATATGTCATTAAGCGTATGCTGTTGCTTACACCGAAAGCATAAAACAAGATGTCTCGTGGCTTATCATGGTCAGTACTCAGTGGATATAGTATAGGTTTTATTACAGACTCCGTAATTCTATTTCCTTGTCAAAATTTACTTGAATTTGTAATCAGTTCTGTTCATCCCCACTTGAATTCGTGAAAGATATATTTTTTTTAAACTTTGAATGTGCTTCTGAGGGATTTGAGCATATCCGTTTAGCAGGTACACACATTCTCTTGTTGATCACCCCCAACTCCCCCACCCCTCCCACCTTATATCCGATCAAACCAAAGCTTTTCCTTGTCTTGTCTATTGGCATCGGTTAGAGTTATCCGACTCCGTGATCAGACGGTTTAGTGGGGACGCTTGTTGGAGTGTGTATAAAAGCACGCTGTGTATACAGCGTCAGTCATGTAACATCTTCACAGTGTGGTTCTCATGCCTTGTAACGGCAAAAAAGATTAACATAGTTAAACATGTTGATAGACATTTTGTGCACTTTGGGGCACAACATGTTTGATAACTTTAAAAAACTTTACCAAACTAAAAGCATCGTCTACTGAGGGCGCAAATTGTTTTTTGGTTGATCATCTGAAAGTATTACGTCATACTCGTGACCAACTACGTTGCGACCAATAATGTATTGATACACATAGGCTACTCAAGTCCCTAATGTAATACTACCATACAGAGAAAGATATAGGCAGTGATACTCCTCGAGAGAGAGAGTCATCTTCTACATGTTCCCTAAATGCAAAAACGAGACGTTTATAAGTTGACTGTGTCAATGATAAGTCGAATTGTGTTTAGGCCTTACAGTTCACCAAAACCCGTCGTCTGTAGTGTATGGACTTTTCAAGAAACATCAAAGAAACATCAGTTAAGGAAAATTACATTCCATGCCGAATGACGAAAGGTAGTAAAATAAGCAAAAGAATGGTATTCACCTAAGGTATAAACTCACGCCTAGTCGCTTCTCCTGTTGTTGTCAGGTACGGTATTGTAACAGGGTGGTCAGGATCCTATACCCCTGTAAAAGTAGGAGAGAGTGATAACGTAGAGATTCGTCTTTAGGTGTTATACAGCAACCAATGTATTATTATAACTCATTCTTATCTCGGTCTCAATTTCGCATATAATCACTGTGGAAAGAAATAATAGAAAACAATGGTAAAACTTCTTAAATAAATTACACTTTTCCCTAAATCCGTTAGTAAAATGAGCCCGAGACAATACAAACTAATAACACAACTGTTCAGACGGTCCCTGAATGAGGAATTCCCAAGTAAACAATAATAAGGGGGTTCCCCAGTTAATACCGACTGCGCATACGCAGAAAAATGTATAGCAACCGGCGTCCAACCGTACGTCCATGTTCATCCCACAACCTTTTGAATTTACTTTTATAGCGGTTGCAATCATTTTGGTTAAACACGGAATTTTGCATCCAGGTAAAACACACATGTCATAAATTAACCTCGAAGCACCCTAGCACTGCATTATCATACGAATAACTAATGTAGATGCTGAATTACTAATGAAATATAACAAACAGTACTACGTTTTATTGGCTACAAGTGCAGGCGATCGATCGCCTCCTGGACTATACTAACATGCACACTTATAACATTAGGTCTGCTAATAGCGACGATTTACTTCTATCCTGATATTTACTACAGTTGGGAGTCGTTGACTCTGATTTACCATTAGTTAGGAATAGTAACATGTTTTACATTTAATGATTAGTTTATTGTTTGTTAAATGACCATAAATATTTATCAACCTACCTGTGAAGTAAGAGAGCTGGATAACGTATAGATTCGTCTTTAGGCGTTACACAGCAACAAATTTATTATTGTCGCGCGCCCCCAAATAACAAATACTTTATAGTTAATTTTCATAGGGGGTTGATAAATCAACTCTGTTACAAGTATAGGCATATAGATCCTACCATAGGTAAAATAAGCACAATCAGTCACCGTCTTTCTCATATACGGACCTATCCTTCCTTACCTATATAATCCTGTAAGGAACTTTAAGAGTTGGAAGAGAGCCTTGAACAAGTCCGTTTTTCTTCGGAGGTGTTTTTTGTTGAACAAAATGTGGCAATTTCATGTTTCTTCCCCCCCTTTTTCAATTAGAGATGGACTCTAGAGCTGCATTAGTAAAAAGAGTACCATGCAATCGAACGATAACTTTAGTGTTTCGCATACCTCATATTCCGATGGATTTACTATAGTTTTCTTGACACTTTTGCCAAACAACCAACACCGTGACGTGGAACAAGTTGGGACAAACTAGTCGAAAAGTGGGGGTAAGAAGTTAAACTCATGATACAAAAAGTAACAGGTCATAACTTCGATATGTAAAAATGGTATATGTATAATTCCGGATACAACGGTCGGTTTTTTCAGATGCAAATTGTCGTGAGCATGTTAAACATTTTCGAAATTTCGAGTTTCATATAGCATATTGAACAGAATATCGAGAAGAAAGTGAAACTTTTGATTAAACAGTCGACGTCTTGAGACGAACTAGTCGATATTTGAGACAAAAAAAAAATTAAAGGCTTGAAAGATAAACTGTCAAAAGTCACGTTTTCTCAAATTACTTATTTGTTTACCATTTACTTATGTGATAACCGGTATTATGTCCGGGCAAAGAAGTAGTTTGAATGAAATCGACTTTTCTTGTCAAATAAAGTAATTCTTTTCGTGGGGAGATATTTTATCTATTCCGTGCATTGCAATCTGACTCGAAGTAAGATCCGTGGAGTTTGACAAAAGTGCTCCAAAGTGACAACTCAACACATCCAGCTGTTTTCATGACATGACGCCGTTTCAGTTACGCAGTTGGTGATGGGGGTGGAGATGATTTATATGTACCGCTTTGATCATTACATGAAACTTTTAACAATTCGCGCGATGTGTCATTTAATTATCATAAGCATAAACTGAAATGTTCGAATTTTAATATAATTTGTGGTAAGAATTTATGTTACCATGTCACTAGTAAACCAGCATATATAGTTAGCATAAGCTTTACTATATATATATATATATATATATATATATATATATAGATAGATAGATATGTTGAGACTAGTTGAGACTAGTGGAACACTAGTAGTTGTAACTCGGAGTTTCACGCGTTGAGCGATCATCAGACAACTATATATATATATATATATATATATATATATATATATATATATATATATATATATATATATATATATATATATATATATATATATATATATATATATATATATATACTAATAGACATGTTATATACAGTAATAGACATTGCCTAAGGATACTCTCCATTTCTGTGAACCTGACTACAAAAGTCTGACGTCACGCGATTACGTAACCTATACCGCCATTACCGCATGTTCTCCAATCAAATGCATTTTTTTTGTAACTGAATCACTGTGTTCTGCACCTGCTCGTTTTGCGTTTTGTACACCAGCGGTCTCGTAACTCGTTTTGGCCCGTCGTAAAAAGTTCGGTGATTCGTAAGGGTTTTCCAGACGTCGGAAAATTTATCTACAGTTTTCGAACCTTGCTTACGGAGATCGATGGAGATGTTTTGTTAACCTCGAATCCATACAGTATCTCAAACTATCTTTCATGCATTCTTGGCATCGATTCGGAAGGGTGGGGCCTGGTGGGCGGGGGTCTGGTGGGTGGGGGTCTCGTAGGTCGTGGCTCAGTCCTGATGAAGGATTCAAGGTCGTATACTACATAACGTTTGGGGGACCGCTGCTATAATTACATCAATACAAAACAGTTACATAAATTGATCTTGTATACGATAAAAACACTATTACATATTGTACCTGATATCTCTAAAAATGAAGACATTTAATTTCATAGAATAATTTTTTTTTGGGGGGGGGGGGGTCTATGATACATATTGCCTAGACAAAGCTTCGTTATACTTGCCACTGTACTTGAAATAGGCAGTATGTCCACGGGATATATCGTACTGTATAAACGGTGCACGCATTTGGTTTATATGTATGGCCGACAGCTGCTGTTATAATATGATGTTATTTAACGCTGGAAACAAAAGCTGAAGTAGGATGGAGGATGGCATTTGAACAATCTTACCCCTGGATCATTTAAGTTAACGATTAATTGGCTGTAGCATTGATTGCCGGTAAAGTATAATAAAGTCAGGCTTGTTTATGACGGTATTGAGTTAAAACTTGGTATGAATACGTGCTGACATCGACGTTAAACTATACTATAGAATGTCAACAGGTTTACCTTAGGCGCAAATGTGCAAGGTTGGTGAAGGTGTGAAAAAATACAGAGAGAGAGAGACAATGATTGTCGACGAATGGTTTAAGCTAACTGAAATATGTAAGCGTAGGAGAAATGTCAAGTTATGCATACCACATATATAATGTCAAAGTTCATGAGCGTGCCAGGATTTGAAGGAAGCGCATTCTTTCCCTTTTAATCCAATGATTTATGAACTTGATCGGAAATAGTTCTGTTTGATACGGCAAAAGAGATAACGGGCATTGCTAATTGATTTAATTTATTATTATCAAATATTTAGAAGTTTATTTGAAGTGACTGAGCGATTTTCGGGTGATAAAAGCAATATTCGTAATATGTTTAATTTAGAGTTGTGAATTAAATCAAATGGTTTGTAACTCCAGAGTAGTCAATTACTTGGTTCCCAAGCTACAAATCGCTGGTTTGTATTTAACTATTAGGTGGAGGGAGAGGGGAGGGGATTACAAAATGTGAGCTTTAATTTACTCACATGGTAATTATATTTCCAACATAAACTGAAAAACTCGAGTAAATATGAAACAATGAGACATATTACATTATTCACGTTTTGTACATTCATTTTTTGTTGTTGGTGGAAATAAATATTTTTACATTGGGGGGGGGACCAAACTCCGGGGGCCAAGTTGATTAAACTATTCGTCCCCACAGTGGGCTGAACCGCGGAGGATTCGGGGGGGGGGAGCGATTCCTGTCTCGACGGTGAACTCTGCATGTTTGCTCTGTTATCCGTACCACGAATATGTTATCTTATGTGCCTCACCATGCAGCAGTCATTAAACATTCTGTATCAGTTTCTTTCCCACTATGATTGTTATGAAGACCTTTTAGATTCTGTCATTAAATCCCATCTGTTACCGTGAAGAATGTGTAATGTAAACTTCAGGGAGACGATGCTCCTTCAAACTCAACTGAATATTAAAGATGATAGGTCGTCTCGTTATTTTAATCAGGTAGCTGCGGTTTACGACAGTGGAAATAATCTTCTGTGTAGTGTCATAATGATAACCACGATGCGCCACTTATGATGCAAGTGTGAACAGCTGCTTATTCTTTAAGTTTTACATGTAGACAACATTGTATACTTTACGTTCATTTACGATGCATTTACGATGCAATTTAATTTCCCAACTACTATACTCTCTGCAATAAAAATAATGCAAGCACGTAACCATGCACATTTAAAGAAATACTCAGGTGGCTGCATTGAGTCGATCGTTCTACAAGAAAAATGTTGGACTAAGTTTTGCGACCCCGGTTTAAAAACCACAGCTTCATATATGAATTCGTGTGGCGAAGTTATGAATTTTTCAAACTTAGTGATAGTTTTGGAAATTAATGCATCCGAGAACAGCAGAGTGGATGATACCATCATCAGAGCAATTAAGCTTAAGATGCTTATTCTTTTTTAATATTGACATAATTTATCCACAGATTAAATTTTTATATATCTACTATAAGTTGCATTTTGTTGACTTGTAAAATACAGAGAACACTCACAGGTAAAGCGCGTATTTTACAATGTGTCACATTTCAAGGAACAATAAGCAGGTTTTAATAGGACGGTAAAGCGTTTATTTTACATCAGCCATAATGACATCATTGGCCACACGTTGTGATCTATTTTCTGGAGTATAACAGCTCGGGTTTGAAGAGTCGAAATAGACCACATAATATCAACAATTTCTCGACCTAGGGAAACGGTATTGTGATTTTTATTATTATTATTTTTTTTATTATTATTATTATTTTAATTAATGGTCTCTTAAAAGTAAATGTTACATTTTCAGCAATCCCGATATTCCTTTATTAGCAGTGTTTGTGTGTTTCATCTCGTTGTCAAACACAACCACAGCAACGTCTTTTCTAAATCCAATTCCCTAAAATGCAAGAAACAGAGGATACACGGGTAAAACTATGAAACAATAACAGTGTTCGTCAGTCGAACGATTGTTTATAACTTGCATTGTTACCAAAGTACAAATACAGATTTAACCTTTCACTGCAGCACCCGATAAACATCATGAACTGTAAGGTATAGCGTTTGGTAAACAGATCAATGTCATCCTCTGTTTATAGTGAACGTATCATGCCTCTGCTCATAAAATAATAAACATTAGTAAGGTTTACATCCCATACAATAGTTTAATACTAACAAAGCTCAGTTTTACATGATCCCAATGGTATACAAATGCAGCTCACATCTGCTGTTAAGAACTTCAATATTATGAATTTAATCCGGTGGAAACTATTGACGTTACTAGGATTACATCGCTATCAAAATAATTCTTCACCTGTGGCAAGCAACTGTTGAAAGCTGGAAACTCAAAGGTCATCAGTTATTTGCTCACAAGTATATGTCAAAAGTCAAGTAATTGTCATATTCATATTAAAACTTCAACAAGTATTTCAGAGCCCATCGCAAAACAGTTTTACTCCACATTCATCCTTCCATGAATACATGAAGAGTAAAAACGTCTGGCGAGTACGTGTGAGCACTTTTTAATAATTCGGGGAGAGTAGGGGAAATTCATTGTAAAGAAGGCGTGGTTCAAGGGTGGGAAGAGTGGGGGGCGTCTCCGCTTTGCACATGAAATTTCAGGAAGTAAAAAAGACATAAGACGTTTATTCCACCCTCGCGTTTGAATTTCGGCTTACATTATTCTTTACAAATCTTTATAATTTAATTCATTACAGTTTGTAATTCCAATTAATTTGCGTACTGTGGGTCATTCAATGGCTGGTCATACATGTTATATGAAAATACGTTCACGTATCGTTTTCTCTTTGTCTTAACCATCCTTCCAATCCTGTGGTCGAACAGAAGTGATGACGATTTCAATATTGTTTTTTTCTCTCCGAACCCAATGCACGTCATATCACATTACATAAACAGCTCAGACAAATTCCTGGAATGAATCTACAGACATTGCGATGAACCAGATAAGACTTTACCCGCCAGCCTGCAGGGGTATTTCCACCAAGCCCTCATGTCTGTTCGTCTAATATCGACAAGTTTATCAATGTAATTACATGCACAAAACATTCTTCCCTTGACATTGATTGTGGTCATAAAAAAAAGAATGACCAAAGAAGATCATACCACTAACAAGACCTCCCGTGATAATTAATCAAAGTAACCACACCTTTGAAGAGGTTACATACCTCCTGGATGATGTGAAAGATAGTCTATCCACAGGACAAGCGATTGCGCACGTACTGCAGTGAACGGACAATGATTAATATCTGTGTTCACAAGTATTCATAGTAACATCAACTGAACAAGACTGCCATCGTTGAGTTTGTGGTGTATTCACATCATGCTTCTAATGCTTCTTTTTGTTAAGCCCATAATTCAGATAGTACCTCTTTAATTGTTTTTTTGTTTGTATCAGTTAAGGACATTACTTAATGCACGTAAAAGACAAATTGTTAATGAATTACGTACAATTTTTATGTATTTACAGAAAGCAGTCATTGGGGGAATTCCCGTTTAGAGAGTAAGCTGCGTCTTACATCATCATGCAACTATTGAACTAATCAGTCACTATTATGTATGGCCTGCGTGTAACAGTACATTATACGGCGGTATAAACCATTTAGAGAATTGTTCTAATTGTTTTTCGCTGAAGTGAAATATATATAAAAAAAAACTAATGTTAGCCAAAGAAGGAATGGTTAACGAACAAGGCTCTGCGCGACACAATGTTTAAACAGAAATCAAATCAAATGTTAAGTTACTTAAAGTAATCTTAAAAATGATCTTATACTTAAAAAGTACTTACAAAGTCGAAACAAGTTAACTTGTTTCGTTTGACAATTTTTGGTGTTTACATTTTTGTAAATGGAAGAATAACTGTTTCTTTATAATTACTGGCATTTTTCGTGTAGAGCAATTCCGTCTTGACAGAGCTGACACATTAACTTATGACGAATGAATCCACAATTATAAAATATAAGTGTAATCCCATATCATGAACTTAGGTGACATGTTTTTTTCTCTCATTTTTCCTTCCTTCTTCAGGCTACGGGCATATCGCCCCTGTTACTGTAGCCGGCAGGATTTTCTGCATGGCTTACGCAATCTTTGGAATCTCGCTACTGTTGCTAGTTCTTGCAAGTATAGGCTCGCTGTTGGCTCGAGGTGCCACGTTAACATATCGTATGCTGCACGGCAAGATAGGAACGATGACCATCGGAAAGAGGAAGAAGAAGAACAGGCAAGACGCAGAAAGCAGAGCAGAATCATATCAAAGGCAAAATGGTGCCGCAGCAGTACAAGAGGAACATAGAGGCAAGGTTATCGATGACATCTGGGGAACTGTTCGCTTCGACAAAAATGGCAAAATGATAATACCCGAAGATGCTTCATCCAAATCCCCTCAATCCTCTTCTACTTCCAGTGATGAAAAGGATCCTCACGGGCCTCGCGTCAAGTTTCCCGATGATGATGATAATCGTAAGCCGAAGCGAAATGCTGTAGGAGATGCTAGACCGCATCACCGTTCGCAACCTCCCACACCAGGGCCTTCGGAAGAGGATGAAGTAGAAAAGAGCATCGGTTTTGGAGTCACGGATGAGAACGTGGAGGAGGAAGAGGTTAATATTCCCCTCTACGTAGTCCTGGTTTTGGCGTGTATCTACATTGTACTATTGGCAGGTACGTTGCTTCTCTGGGAGGACCAATGGGATTTCTTTGACGCGCTTTATTTCTCCTTCGTCACACTAACGACGATTGGGTTCGGTGATTTGGTTCCTCAGCATCAGAAGAACCTGTTAGGATGTACGTTCCTCATTATATTAGGCATGGCTATCATATCTATGTGTATCGCGCTAGCGCAAGAATTCATCATGAGGAAGATAGCTTGGCTTAGTCAAACGGTAGGTGTGGCGCTGGTACGATCATCTTCGAAAAAAGATAATTCACAAACTAATGAATCATCATATACATAATCAGCTTTCAAAAAATTAGTCTCATGAAATATGATCAACCACTTCAAACGCCTTTTTTGTTTGTTATAATCATGCTAAGCTTTCGAGTTGACACACAAGGGTTTAATTTTTAAAATGTTAAAACAACTTTAAACAAAAGAAGGTAATGAACAAAATGGGGGTGACTTTTTTCAAAACTTCTGATTTTTTTCCAAATTTGTTGACGAGATAAATAACATAGCATTTCAATTACACCAAAGACATGACTAATTGACCACAATTTTAAGTTTACCAATACTAAAACTAACCACCTTAACAAAGAATTCAATCTCACTGAAATTAAGAGAGAAAACTTTAGAAACGTAACTTTTGTTTCGTTTAATAATCCTTATCACCCTTCTCTTCGGCAAAACGCATCAAGATAACCTGAAATAAACTATAATTGATTGACTCCTGCAGGCTTGAAACATTTCTCTTCTTTTGTAGAGTATAGAATCAATGAATGCAAGAGTTCAATGGTGATCGTAATACTGCTCTTTAAACTGATTCAAACAGTGATATAGATCATAATTGATTGACTCCTGCAGGCTTAAAACATTTCTTCTTTTTGTAGAGTATTGAATCAATGAATGCAAGAGTTCAATGGTAAACGTAATACTGCTCTTCAAACTGATTCAGACAGTGATATAGATCATAATTGATTGACTCCTGCAGGCTTAAAACATTTCTCTTCTTTTGTAGAGTATAGAATCAATGAATGCAAGAGTTCAATGGTAATCGTAATACTGCTCTTCAAACTGATTCAGACAGTGATATAGATCATAATTGATTGACTCCTGCAGGCTTAAAACATGTATCTTCTTTTGTAGAGTATATAATCAATGAATGTAAGAGTTCAATGGTGATTGTAAAACTGCTCTTTAAACTGATTCAGACAGTGATAGATATTAGTTTTGTACCACCATGATATCGTTCCTCTTTAAATATATTAATTGAAGTTGTTCTTGACATGCTATAACTACAACTGCAATTAACTTGAAAAGCTTTTTATCGCAGTGCTTGGTGTGACGTGGCATATCGTGATTTATATCGGTATGCAGGCTGTATCGCGCATGCGTGTTGTATTATGAGATTGATAAGGAGGTGCCGTTGCTCTCCGTCGTAAAGACAAAAACACGCACATTGGTTTTATGTCGTTGTAATTGCAAGAAGCTTTCTCAACATTCGTAATGAATTTTATTACACTAGTTGATATGAAGTTAAATAATTGCTTTATATTTAATGTGTACATCTACAGAGGAATATTTGCAAAGCTATCTCATTTGATTCATTTCAACAGTTTGATTAGACTTTATATTTAATTTTCATTTTATTCATAAAAATCGTATTAATCCTGAAATATATGGGCAACGGTAAACCAAATATATACATCGATAAAAGTGAAGGGAAAAAACCTCTGCAGAGTCATAATATAATTCGCAGTACGCATGCGCATGTCATGAGTTGGGAATGAGTACATATAAGATTATAATACAGAGGTATTCCTTATCGAAGGTCAAAGGTGTTGTCTCTACATGTGCTAGAAAGTGTCAGCTGTATTATAATTCCAATGTCAAAACACCCCCTCACCTGCTAATTAGACAGTCCCAATTAAATATAGTAAACTAATTACCACTAATATTTAGGGTTAATACTAATAACGTCTCACGTTTTCAGTGTGATGATGTGCTTGACCTTGTCATGTTTTCATTAGTGCAAGTAACTTTTAAATTGCTCCCATATTTCATGAATGAGGTTTAAGCGCGCATAAGACTGATATATAAACATATTTGTGTTTAGTATTATCCTGCGAATTACGTTTTTTTTTCTCGAATGTGTACCATTTGGAACAATGAACCGGGTTACTATATTGCCCTACATTCCATGTAGAAGCAAATAGTGTCAAATATTAAAGAGTGCATAGAAAAATTGTTGCAAGATTTTAAATTCTTCACAAGCAATGTAAATAAATATATATAAATAGTGTAATTAATATTTTGTATGTAATTATATATTAGTAACGTAAGTCAACGTTTACATCTTATAACAGTAGCCTTTATACTGATAAGCGTATAGATGTGAACTTCTATATGGTTATATTTATATTTCAATATTTTGTAAGATTTATTTCATAAAGGCGATTTTTATTTTATTGAATGGAGAAGAAGAAAATAGATACGGAATTCCTCTATCATCTTTAGATAATTTAAATTAAATAATGTACTTGATTCTACACTCGCTTATTAAAGGTACCGTATGTTGTATAAAACCCAAGTATAGCACGCTACCACGGAAGAGTTTCTTGAGATTATGTTATCGACCTGTCTTGGTTGTAAACTGACCATTTTTTACCAATTAGTCTACAACGCCTCCGATCATATCATTTTTTGTATGAGGGTCTTTCGTGTATATAACCGCTACACTGTAGACATGTAAGGACATTTATTCCACACAGTGTTTATACACAGAGCCTCATGGTGTTAAGAAGCTATGCAGGCTAATTGTAGAGCCAGAGGTCATTTCACGACCGTGACGGGTCGATTACGTATATCACAAAACTTTCCTAGCTATAGCGTGCTGTAATTGGGGCAAATAAAGCTGATCTTTAAGCTGATATTTGGAATTGCTATCCTCATTTTCGTTAACTAATGGTAGTATAGGCCTATACAGAGGAGAGAGGGAATAGTTGTATGTGTATGTAGAACATAACTTACCATCGTATTTCAATATTTGTCATTTCTATCTAACATTGATTTTAATGGAGTATTTTTATTGTAACAATTGGTTAATACTATATAAAGACACTTTGTGGGTCATCAACCTTCTAAATATTGCGGGAAATTCAATCAGCTGGTTATGTTTGCAATCTAGCATATCATGTGACACAAATTATGTGAGTATAATAATGTATAATGGTGCAATATACCTTCAAAATATCATTTTGAAATTAATGTAATTGATCGGCAGTTAGCATTGCCATATATGCAAGTGTTTAACATCTACATGTAACCGTTGGAGTGACAACCAATACGTTGAAACTAGAGTAATTCACATATACGTTTCTATATGTAAACTATATGTTTACATTGATGGAAAACTTCAAAATGATATGCAACTATACACATAGATGTTCAACACTGGTATAGAGTGTAAACATATAATATTGCAGAACATTGTAATGTGCGCAGAGCTAAGTTCCTGTTGCAATGGCATTTCCCGCGGAAATAGTATCCGTCTGCCCAGCATTTAATAATTTTGATTGGCCTATATTTAAACACATATAAGGTATGAGCGTGGCCTGCTGGTAAGTCTACTTTCCAACATGTAACTTTAATGTCGTACAAGTAAAACAAAAGAAAAACCGCAAAGGAATATTTCGTTACAATGAACTATATGGCATAGAGTACGCAGACATAATGTAAAAACGGCTGTTCATTTGTTTCTAACAGTTTTTTTTTTAAATTTTATTATCGCGGAATTGATATACAAGCAAATTTGAATGCGTATGACTTGTTGCCACCATTATTGAATTTAAAAAAAACTGTGTCAGTGAGATATATGACGTTTTACATCAATTTCAAGATGCCTGCATTATTGTGTTAAGTAACTTTAATAAGAAAATATGTAGTGAAAATGCCGAAAATGTTACAATATACTACAATTGTCGAGTAAAAAAAGTATAACGGTTGAAATATTCACGTTGTCTTTTGTAAAATTGTCTTTCAGCTTGTGCCTCTGTCAATGGTTTGATATAAGGATAAAATAAATTATGGATAAACGAAAGATAATCTGTGATGTGTTCTTTTGCATTGAAAATTGCAACAACAACAAAATTAAATATAGTTAATAAAATTGACTGGTTTTAGCCTATAGGGTGAGAGGCGAATCTGTTAATTAAAGGGGAATCGAACTGCACCACAAGGACCTATATATTTGAAGGTGGGTGTGAATTAGGGGATAAATACGAGGGGAACCGGTCTTAAATTTGATTTGAGACCGATGATGACGTCATCGAGGAGGCTGAGCGGACCGAGGCGATAGCCGAGGTCCGCTGCCCTTCTCGATGACGTCATCAGAGGTCTCAAATCAAATTTAAGACCGGGTACCCTCGTTTTTATCCCCATTCATAAATGACCCTCACAAATGTTAGAAAACGGCATTTTTTCGCAAATTTTTGCTGATCTGTATTTAATTCTCCTAATGCCTCCCTTGATCTTTTTCCAGAATGACGTAATAGTAACCTCATTGTAAAACAGCATTTTCTTCCGACGAACATTAAGAGTGAAAAAATACGAATGAAGCAGTGTCGTTTGGTCTTAAATTTTTGTACTTTAATCCATTCAAACACTTAAAAATGGAGGCAAATGCAAATTAAATAAGTACAGATGAACAAATTTCTAAAGATAACATTGTAAAACGTTTTTTTGACCTACCAGGTCAAATTGCGCAATAAACAGATGCTGAGTTGTGTGTGTGTTCTGGAAAGTCCGTAAACGCTACAACACAGTTAGGATAGCAACGTTGCTTGTTGCTAACAATCTTTTGAGTAGAACTCGTCTATCCCTGGTCGGTAGATGAACCGTTCAAATAAACGTTTACTGGACCTGAGAATGAGCAGTTTTTGAAGAGGTTCCGAGCTCCATTGTTCGACAGGTGTTCTTGTAGTAACAGCAGTGTTATTGCGAGTCTGAAAGATCGTTAGGCCTAGTCCCTGGTCAGTAATGTCGTTACTGCTAGTAGTAGTAGTGCTAACGTTATTGTTAGGCTTAGCAACAAGGTTTCTACTGTTACTAGTGTCAACATTGGACGCTTTACGCTTCGGTTCTTCGTTGAAGCACCCCGATAAGGGTGCTGACATTGACTCTAGCCCAAAATTAAGCTCAAAATTTATCCCTAAGTCATTCATGTTACTCGAAGTATTTAGCTGGATGATTTAAGAAGTACGTACAGTGTGTATTGAAACTGTGTGTCTGAAAACATATACAGTACTACTGCTGTAACTGATTGAAAGTAGGCTATATATACTGTACAGTGTTCTTTGCAATTTGGAAAATTTCTTTGCCCATAAACATATTTGCATATACTCATGGCATGTCTTCATTTCTTTTAATTATGACGTCATGATTGCCACGGCAACAAACCAGTGTTTGTCTAACAATTCGATCCTGAAGCAATTCTCCTCTCTATACACTCGACCAGTCTCGAATCGCATTCGAGACTGGTCCAGTATACAGAAAGTTTGTTTAGGCATTTATGAATACCTCTTACAAACAGCTCAGAAAAATGTTCCTTTCGGGAAATATCGATGTTTAAAAATTACGACATAGGATTGTCATTTTAGGATAGGACCTGTAAGCTGAAGATGAAATCTCTTATCTTCACTTTCCTTTTCCTATATTTTCCCTAATATTTTCAATTTAAAGCTAAATTGTATTACTCCGAATAACTATCCCGGTGCTGTATAAGATAACAAGTTTACACTTGATCATATATATATATCATACACAAAGTTTTAGCTGGAGAAAGACATGAATATTCAGTTACTTGTGGGTGTGTCAAGTCATATTTAGAATTGCTCAAGTATTCCGTTTAGGTTATGAATTAATTAGGTAGATAATAATAAGTCGAACGTTACCTCTATTTTTACATTTGGGGGAGATGTTCACCATAAACAACAATCGCAATGTAAACACTCAATGACTCCTGCTGGAGTAATGTGTACACAAGTTTTGTATAAATTCTGGGCAAACCTAGTCCCGATTCGCTTGAATTTTATCTAATGGAAATTTCAGTGTATTTAGCAACTTCCATTGATATTTACTAACCGCAGCTCTCATATTTTGTGTTAACGAGATTTGAACAATATAGACATGGTCAAAGGATTCAACCTGAAAGTGGTCGGTGAAGTGTGGTTCCATTTGAATAAGCAATAACAATATATAGGTTACCTAAACATGAGGCAACCCCCCCCCCCCCGCCCCTCCCCCCACACACACTTGATTAGTGTCAAGTTCAAGTATGATGACGGGTTTCTGAAAGTTCTAGCCACCCTGTTCCCTTCTCCGAACCTCAAGTTGATCAAATTTCTTTCATCCCCCCCCCCTCCCGTCGGCTTCGATACTATAAGCCAACCTGACCCTTTCTTATATACGTCCAAAATTCCTTTGTTTGAGTAATAGGCTATCAAAATGGGACACCTTCCGGGGGCTTCGACCTCTGGACCTCCATAGGCGTTTTATAATACATTCCGATTAAATTCAAATTTTCCTTAATGTATTTCCGTGCTTAGGTTAAACTAGCTACATGAGAACTGTCTGAAAGTATTGCAGCTTCCGCTATCGCTACATAGGTAAACAAGACTTTACTTATATGGCTGTTAAGGGTGGGGGAGGGGGAATGATTCATCGACCGCTCAAATTTCCCGTGGTGTTTTTTTTATAGAGGTGCGTGTTTGCCTACATGCTGTTTGATTGCCCTAACTCCCCCATACTCCCCCCCCCCCCACCTTGGACTTCCTGACGCAGGCACGATTCATAATTGAACACTGTTTCACTATTGTACTATACCGTCCTATGCTCTATACATCTAGTTCTTTCGGTTCTTTTCTGTTAATAATCGACCGAATTGAAAAGCTGTGTCTTGCTTTTTATTATTATTTGATACTAAAACCTATCAGCTATGTAGTTCGTTAGCTTGCCAAAAAAAAACATATTTTATGTACACAATGCTTTATATATAAATATTTCTGGTTTTTATGGATTGTACGTGATTAACGCTAATCAGGTACCACGGCGACGAAATGCTAACAATCGAATATATAATGATCAGTTAATGACTTTAACATTCATTTAGGGAGACACAATATTGAAAAGTGCATTATATAGTTTTATTAATAACAATAATTAGTTTGAGCAGTTCTCGGTCAGTAGGTTTGAACTGAACGCATCGACTAAAAAATATGATAAATATAATAAATTTAAAAAAATCCTAAACATTGTATGTTTATTAGTTTAGTTTTAAATCGAAGATGTTAATATAATCACATCTTATGGTTTTAACAGTTCTACATATTCAATCGAGTACAGCGTTTATGAAACACTTCATTTCTTTTAGATAAATAACAAATATGGTTTATCAATCGCGAAAATGTGTATACCATTGATTCAAACCGCGAGCCTGATTGGTATCACCGGTTATCACAATTCAAACATTGTCGTAAGTTCTATTTCAGATGAAGCGAGAAATATGAGAAACAGGTGTGTCATATTTCTTTAAAAAATATTCATTACTTTGTCTAATGTATGCCTACGGTACCATCTGTTAATTAAATATGAAAAACACTAATATGCAACAAGCGTAATGTATTCTTAGTCCAGAGGCAAATTTATTTTGCCTAATAATATAATAACGCGCATATTTTTAGCAATTCCTCTCCTGCGTTTTTGAGATATTCATAATTGAAATAATCACAGTTCTTTTATCATAAGTGAACTATTAAGCGAACAGGTGCGATATCATAATTGCACAATGAGTTTCCTTATTGTTTCTAATTTATTGTTTGACCTTAGATTGGACAAACTGTGGTTCTACCTTTACTTTAGGAATGTGAATTTATCTATACCCCAAATGACCTTAATGTATTCATATATGTTAATACAATGACCTGCATCCCGATTTTGAAGAAGAAAATATCATAAATATTTTAATGAGGAACCTAAAAAAATTGTCATGATTCATCTAATATCTTCAACTTCAGTTTTGGTACAAAATAGTAAATTATGTTACCTCAACAAGTACATAGGAGTTGAATGCAAAAGTCACCAGGAGGCTTATGTTCCACTTTCATGTAAGCCGAAAATAAATTGTCCTCTGTACTATCCTTTTTACATTATCTGAACTTTAGAAAGACAGAAAGCATACGGATAATTTTCGTATCATTTGATAATTTTTCCATTTTGGTTTTTAAAAGTGCATTGTAGTCACCATTCATGAGGTATCGATGCCACAGATATATATGATCTGTGACAAAAAAAGTCACACTACCGCTTTGCAACAGTGGTGAAGAATTGAGGCAACCATCTGTAAACTTGCGTCGACCGATTTCGAACGAACAACATTTTGTGATAACTTCTTTTTTTACCATTAATTCGATATTAATAAAGTATTTCAGGGTCAGTATGTTTTGAAGGACTAAAATTGAAACAGTAGCTGCTCTTTTTTCAACAAGAGCAACAGCAATCGACTTGAACAAGCATACGTCCGTTTTAACACTTGACCATTTATGCGTTTTTTTGTTGTTGTCAATTGACCAATCACAGACTCGCAATTTCGTAGCAGTCACAAGTCCAGATGCAGCTGTACACCCCTTTCCACCAATAGTTCAAGAACAATCCAGAGGTTCGTGTACTTTCAATTAGTTCTCCCTTCATTATTACAGATCGAGCTCAGACACCAGTTTAAGATAATTTTGGTACGCAATAATTGTTGGAATGCTTTTTAATAACACATGTTAAATCCCATCAGATAAATGTTTCTATGAAGAGTTATGACGTCATACGGTGACATCGTAATGAATTACGCATTTGTTAAAAATTGAAGAAGAAAAAACAGTTTTCAGACTTTTCTCTTCATTTAATAAGTGGAAGTTTTTCTTCTCATCTGAGAGAACGGATCATTGAAAGAGGAACACAGGGTAAAGCGATTAAAATTTGAGATGAGCTATAGCTATCCTATCTTTGAGAAAACAGAACTACTCTTGAAATGCACAGGTGCCGCCTAACGCATTAATCAATATCACAGTAGGACGCATGCGCTCATACTGGGTGACTAATGTCCCATCTAGTACACTGACCCAATTGCATCATTACGTTTTTAGCAGACCATGAAGTGGAAAGTGCTGTACTCTACAGACAACATTCGCAGAAAGGAATGTAGTCAGGCCGTAGCCAGGCGGGGCATGGGGGCCGTGCCCCCCCCCCCTACTGCTCACCCCCTCCTTGGCAAATCGATTGTCTAAAAGATTTATACTACAAAGAGTAATCCTGGTATACTTGCTCCTTCTCCTCGCTCCTTGTCAACCAAAATGTTTGTCAAACATTTTGATTTCTCAACAAATTTACCCATTTTCTACAATTTTTCAAGTGACCGGTAGCTGCCCAATAAATATAGCTTATGGAAACTTTTCTCATGTATCTTGATTTTTTTTAATACGAAATATGTTATACAACAAGGAATGATGATGTCTGTGATGATGTAAATGGACATTGATGCAACCTTGCTTGAGCTTGATGCAAGATTTTGGTGAACAAATCTACAGGCGCGGATCCAGTGGGGGCGCAGAGGGGCGCAGAGGGGCGCTTTCCCTTTTTTCGCCGACAAAAAAAAACACAAAAAACGGTAGATCTGATATGCATATCCGAACAACTTCGACTATTAGCTCATTAAGGCACGGTGATGAGAGATCTTCGTCGAACTATGAATTATAAATTATGATCGATTAATGGAGTGTGCGTACACACTGTGCTTAATTAAGATCGAATTACGCTCCGTTAGTGTAAACACTACATGAAAATTAATGATGACAGCCATGTTCTGAGCTGTGCCGTCCAGTAGTTCCTGTATTTCTTGTAGTACAAGTCAATTAACATACTTCGTTGATTGACACGATAGTACAAAATATATATGAAATTAAGTTCGTCGAATTAAGAATTGTTTAATCGAAAGAACCTAGTTGGTTAAAGAATGAAGAGATGTTCGTACACACTATAGCGACATTCAATGTTTGATGATCGTTCGATCCGGATAATCATCGAACGAAGATACTTCCCTAGTGTGCATAAAATCATCTTTTTAGACTTGAACGTTTACAATTTATTCCATACAAAAAACTTCTTTGTTTACTTATCTTGATTGCCAGATGCCAAGAAATCGCATCTAACAATGTTTAACTTCAACATTTTTCTGGGTGAGATCATAAGATTTGAGTTATTCAGAGTTTATAAAAGAATGAATTAACATCAGTACTAAGGCTTGAAATAAACATTCCAGGGGTTTAGGCATATTTTAAAGATGTATATCTTGTGCACCGGAATGAATATAGTAACATTGCGGATACTCAAAATGTTCTTTTGCTTCCCGGATCTTGACGTATGAAGACCAAAATTATTCCCTAAAGTCATCCCTTAAATAAAACAACAAAAAAACTTTGTTTTGTAAAGGTGCTAAGATTTAACACTTGCTTGCTTTCGTTAATGTGGCTATATCGCTTTCTCGAACACTTAATGTAAGAATTGAAAGATGAATTCCATCATTAATGGTTAGCGTCAGTTCATCTTTCATGTGTCAAACCTGCTGAACAATTCTGTTACAGTCTCATCATTGTTTAATGTAGCTTAGCAACAAGGTTACGTCATGTTCGTGCTGTAGCTGACAAGGCTAACTCGTGGTGTCTTTGTCTCCGTTGATTCTTTCTCAATTGATAGTCTTTTCTCCCTTATCCTTCGTGAACTTCGTATGGCTAAGAAAATCAGTATTGCTGCCGCCATGAAAAACGACAACGAAATTATCTTGAACGCCAAATCGTATGAACCTGTGGCATCAAATATTGCACCTATGTGACGGAGATCGGAAACAAAATGATCAAAGATGTTAGAGGTCAACTCTGATATGATACGTACAGATTAACACACACACACACGAATATATATATATATATATATATATATATATATACATACCCTCTTGTTTCGACCCCCCCCCCTCCCCCAATGACTTTTGACCTGCAGAATACTGTCACGAAGTTGGAGCAACATCTGACCCTTTGACCTAACATTTAACACAAATATACAGTAATGAATTAATAACTAACCTGGTGGGAGAGTACCAACGAGGTAGCTGAAACCTTGCAGGTACATCACTAAAGTTACCACATAGTCGGCATACTGGGAACCAATCAGATTAACTACCATATTCCAGCTCATTACGACCGTAGTGCTCCGTGCAAAGCCTAAACCTATAGAATACAAAGTAATAGTGATTGAGCACTGACGAAACAAGACGAAGTCTCAATTCAGTTATGTGTATCCCCATATCAGTATTTACCCCTTTTACGTATATATGAGAACCCCTAGCCTATGACTAACCACTGTAATACTATGTCTTATTTAATACTGATGAGTGAAGGCCTTACATCCATTACCGTCATCACATGTGAGCATCCCTTACCTTGCCCATGACTTACCACTGTCATAGTAGTCTCATCTTATTGATGATTGAACGCCCACATCCGTACCCTCTCATTACATATGAGCACCCCACCTCAACATAATACCTTGCCCATGATTTACCACTGTGATAGTAGTCTCATAGACGTTGGCAAGACGTTTATTGCTGTCCTTGTTCTTTTATAATAATAATACCGATGCGTGTCGGGCGAAATTACGTCACTTCCTGTAACATTTGAATACTTCATGTGCCTGGAGTTAAAACACTGTCTAGTGTGGAGTGAATATACAAAATAGTTCAACAAGTCGTGACACTCATTCATTAGTGTCTGGCCGGACCATGACCATGCTTAAATTTCACGAAACATTGTTTATCCTCTATCCTCTCTACTCATCTATAAAGTTATCCTCTCCCAAAGAACTTAACGAATATACTAAACAAACAACTTACACAATGATATGGTAACCAAAGGCCAAACGGATACCAGAACTGAATATGAGAATGACACCAGGCTCAGAACTATATTAGTACCGATGATGACGTAGACGGGTCTATAGAGAAAGTTTCCTCCAGTCACCATGACGAATATTCTCGTGACAACATCTGACACATTGGTAACTGTCATAATTAACCAAACGTCATCCAGGGTTAAACTTTCCAGGCTTTCGAAATGACTTACCTGGGAAGAAAGGGCGGGATGATTGATAATATTTAAGTCATTTAGCTGTAAAGATATAATTTTTTTAAATTTGGATAGTTATAGTGTCACGATGCTATTATTTAAAGCCATACCATTCCAGATATGCCAGAAAGTTTCAAAATTGTGGTTACTTGGTACCTGGTAGTTCCCTCCTTCTCTGGCAAGTTTGACCATGTTGAAATTTGGTGTAAAATGAGTGTGGCAACTGGGGTATCGAAACTTGCGACAAAATGGATCCATTTTGTGGTCAATAGTGAATATGTGTTGTAATCATCACAAACGAAAAACAAAGCAAGAGGGTATCCCACGGGGTTGCTTATCTCATCGCCAGCAAACCCTGATTTCAAAGGAACAAATATATTATCAGCTGTACGTATATGGCAAGCCACATGTGCAATAAATCGATAAACTGAGTTTATCGCCGTTAAAATATGTTTTGCGATCGATAAACTGAGTTTATCGACTGGATAACCGTGCAGTCATGGACTTCCGGTCAACCTGGGGTACCCCACCATGGGTGACCTTCCGACAGTGGCTACTCCGCAAAATTAACCATTACCATGGCAACTGTTGCTATGGAAACTGACAGAGCTCAGTCTCCTTTAACATTATCAATGACAATGCATATCTGTTGAAAAACAATGGAAATGTTTGACTTACCATATTAACTTGATAAATGGACAGCGCCGAAAAGGTGAAGAAATATGAAAGCGAAACCAGCCACGTATCTGTGCGACTAATGAACGACTTCAGCCTCTCAGAAATCTTCCCCTGTTTCATAGCATCCCCGGACGAACTGCAATTCTCTACACCAGGCGGTCCCCCGTTGTTTTCAACAGTTTCATCTTCTGTCGTACTTTCAAAAGAGGGATTGGAATAACTTTCTGGAGGGACTTCTTGATTAAAAGACGCATTGGAGAGTGAGTTCGGCGGTTTCGTTCCTGCAGTCGGAAACTGTGGTAAAGATTTCCTCCCGTTTTGATAGAATATCAGAGGTAGAGGAATGACAGCTGCGGTCATGGCTGCTATGTACTGCATGGTTATCCGCCATCCTTTCCGAACCAGAAGGCTTTGGATTGTCCCATTCCCAGCGGCAGCGGCTGGAAGTGTTAAGGGAACACGGTGATACGTTATATAAATTGAAAGAAAAGGTCCATACCTGACGAGACATGTCACACCCACACCCTCCCCCCCCCCCTCCCAAATTTGGCCATACGCTACACACTGTACGCTACTATAAGATATGAAATAAGATGTTGACTGTTCGGGTTCACATTTGTATAGGGAGTCAAATGCTACCGTGCAGAACCAATTTCTACACATATTAAATTGCAAACTACTAAATGGTATATAGTGATAATTATTCATTAATGTCGAGCACGTGAAAGAGCCGAATAAATCAGACTGACTCCTGCTTGACATTTGGTTTCCATGACCACAAGAGCTTGAATGACCCGACGATTAACAATGATTATGATCAAGTTCCATTTTTTTTATTTCATTCGTGCAAGGATCCGTTTGAGACGTAATGCACCTCGGGTTGTCAACTATTTCAAAAATCACTATTACCAATTTTTTTCTGGATATTCACTCTTACATTTGGACTGAGGAAAAAAAATATTATGCATTAAGCCATAGACCAAACTTCCCACTCTAGATGAATTGAGTTAATATTACTCAGCGTTATGAAACTATGTACTTTGTCAGGATCCAGCCAGATGGGTATGGAGAGAAAGTCTGTAATTTTTGTAATTCGTTTTTTTTTTTTTACGAATAATGGCTTAATTCTTTAATCACCCCAAAATGTCCCACTTGCGAAGAATAATTAAGTATCTAAACACTTCAGACAGGCAGAAATACCAACGATATACGGATTGAAGCTTTTAACAATCTTTTTTGCAACTTTTGTCTGATAACGTTTAGAGGTCTTCACAAAACCTGGGTAATTTACCACCTCCATCCAGGTTGAAGATAGGTATGCACAAACCATGGTTAATCTCATTCGTATTATGTTATGGACTCACCAGCAAATTCACCAATAAGAATAAGGGTTACAGCTCGTTGACCATTTCTTTCGTTGTAAATGCTGTAAAACATACGCAGAGTACTGTGTAGTACGAAGCAGCTGGATAGACCATACATTATTCCGAACGTCAGATAGAGTGAGGGGATGCTATTTACGAGTGAAGATAAATAGAAAGCGATCGGGGTAGTCACGGTCCCGATGAAAGCAACAATCCTCACCCCCAGATGTTCCTCTAGCACAGCAGGGATTGGCGATGACATGAGACTTGCCCCCCACAAGACCGAACCCAACCATCCTGAAGGAAAGAATGAAAATCGCTGTCCATAAATATAAATTAACCTAAAAACTTATAGAAACTAAAAATTGTCTGCATGTCTGTCTGATGGATATTGGAACAGAGTAGCTTGGTCGGGTATGGATGTATTTCGTTCTCTATGGAGCAGGGAAGGTGATATGTTAAGGTAAGTATACTCGCTACTCTTATAGATTTGAGTAAACTAATGATTAAGAATTTCGGGTAGAATAATACCCCCGTCCTCCGTGTTTAACACCTCCAAAACCCCTCATCATTTTAAGGCTGAAGGCATTTCCTCCTTACAGCAGAGAGATCGATTTGATAAATAATTTAGAGGTAAATGGCGAAGGCTATACTGAACGGTTATGATATGCATTTAACAATCCAATCAAAATTATGAGAAAGCGTAAGAAGACAACGAAGAGAAAGATGATGATAAGAAGATCATCATCATCATTATCATCATCATCATCATCATCATCATCATCATCATCATCATCATCATCATCATCATCATCATCATCATCATCATCATCATCATCATCATCATCATCATCATCATCATCATCATCATCATCATCATCATCATCATCATCATCATCATCATCATCATCATCAATAACAATATATGGAGTTGCAGGCTCGTTCAAAACTCGCGCTTCAGTTGTAGGGACAATTTTCATAAAATTAGCAGAAATGTCGCAATATTCGGATACAATTTTCCAGCTTGGTCATTTGTGAGCTATTTTCAAGGTTTCCGATAACGTGTTTGGGTGAACCTGTTCAGTATAGACTAAAACCTGCGGTTTCCGAAGGGAGTACTGTGGTGTTTCGGCCATCTACTCGAACTGTCTGAACAATCTCTCAAAGTCCTCTTCGCCAATAGTCGAAGTTGTATCAGACCTACCAGATATATATAGATCTAAATTACCAGTCATTATAATAAGTAAATATTCCTGAAAAAAAAGTAAAAAGTATTATTTTACTGTTGTATAGTACAGCGTCATATATATAGGCCTAGTACATTTTACAGAGTTTCGTATTTTGGCCCCGTGAAAAAAAAATGGGGCTCGCGCCCATCTGCCCCCCCCCCCCTCTTGGATACACATCTGGGTTGCGTGTATGACTTAATGGAACTTCTCTCACTCCGTGAATAGTTTGAATTACATATATACCGCAGCGACGTAAATGAATTTTCGCAATATAGTTGTGTGACAGCCTGCATGCATTAGTGTTGCGCCTATCGTAATGATTGCCATATCTGAGGTTAATCAGAGTTCAAACTCACAGAGATTGCTGTCCACCTTTCCTTAACTCTTTGACTCCTTGTTTATGTGATTCGATTACAATTTTTATTTTATTCATTTTAAATTTAAAAAATTCTTTCCTTTTTTTCCCCCGAGACGGCCCGAATTTGTCAACAACTTTTGCCGAATTTTGAGTCCCCTGGACGTTTGGGATATTAAAAACAAGAGCCCAAGGGCACTGCGGTTCCTTGCGTAGGGGTATATGACAATACACATAATATTATCATAGCAAGATTGGGCTCAAATAGTCCAAGTAATTGTGGTCCTACTTGTACCCATAAAATAAGCAACACTATAGCCAACACTTTTGTGATCACAAATTGTCATCGGATTTTTGATCGGAAGGCACTTTTGAGATCTAAATGTGACGTCAAAAATGTAAGAAATATAAAGTCACCTACAAGCGAGTCAACAGATATGATAACATTGGTGACCTCAGATCACCGTTTAGTTTGAAAATGTTCTACCACCCCATTCACAACTTGTCCCAAAATATCAACTGTCACACCTTGGCACTAAGAGATATTGCATTAAATGTCTAAAAATTAACTTTGAACTTGAATACATAACTTCACACAAAAAGGTCACCCGGAGGTCAACCAATTGACATTTTTGATCAGTGAAATGTGAATACAGCATCAGAACTATTACAAAACTTAAATCATTTTTTCTTTGCCCATTTTCTCCCCCAAAAGACTATTTTTTTAACATTAATTGACTCTTGGTGACTTTGAATCAAATGACCGTTAGGTTTAAAAATATTTCCCTATACCATTAACTGGGAGTTATTGCATTAAATGTCTGAAAATTAACTTTTGTCAAATTACTGAAAAAAGACAAATACTCAGATATCTTAAATACATTGATATTGTTTATTTTTTTCAAATAGTAGACATAAACTGTACTGATGTTTTGTAAAATATATGAACTTAAACTTCTGAACTATGGTGGCTCCTTCAAGAAAGCTGTCCGTTTTATCAGTTGGGAGGGTCAGCTATTGTAACTCATCTTTAATGAGTATGGTGAACTGTATGTTCTTTGGTCCATTTCTGCGCTCACGATTGCTGAAGTTATGAGCCTAATTTATGGCTCATGAATCTGCAATGAAAAGATTATAGAAACAAATATTATGTTAATTCATTTGAATACCTGCAGTCTCTGAAAAAATCATGAACAGTTAATGACCTATTGTGTTTTTCATTAAATGCTCTTTTAGGTTTGCTGCAACTATGAAAAACTGGTTTCATGACAATATAACCACATCAATTATTATAATTCCCGATTATAATGTTATTCGTAATGATAGGACTGGCAACGGGGTGGGCAGCTGGCCTCTGTAAACAAGTTTTCAAGTTTGCTTTGATTACTGGAGAAGTTAAATTTTGCAAATTTGATTGTCTTCGATATGCATGGACTTGGGTTTAAAGGCACTGAAGACTCGTCCAAACTGCGTGCGGACATCTGAAAAAGTTAACATTCTGTTGCTTGCAAGTGAAGTTTTGTGTCGCTACAAAATGCAGACAATAATGAAACGTGATACCTGGTTATCTTTAGCTGGATGTTGTTCTAGTTTGTTAAATTTTGGTTCAAATTTGCAAGGTTATTCAAATTTGGTTTCAGTTTTATCAATTTTGTTCAATTTTTTACAGGAATTAAAATTTTTGTTCAAATTTGTTCATTTGTTGTTAACATTGTCAAGGTTATTCGAATTGGTTCAAATTTTGTTCACGATTTGTTCAACCTTGTTCAAATTTCGGTCACGGTTTGTTCCACTTTGTTCAAATATTGTTCAAATTTAATTCAAGTTTGTTCAAATTTGGTTCACATTTATTAAGATTTGTTCAAATTGTGTTCAAGTTTGTTCATGAATGTTCAAATTTTGTTCTGGTTTTTTACATATTTGTTAAAATTTGCAAGGTTAATCAAATGTGATTTCAGTTTCATCAATTTTGTTCCATTTTTTAAAGAAATATCATCAATTTTGTTTCACTTTTCAAAGAAATTTAAAGTTTCTTAAGTTACTTCAAAATTTGGTTCAAATTTGGTTAAAGTTTGTTCAAAGTTGAGCACATAAGACATATGGTACACATATTTTGGTTTAACTTGTTGTGTTTTCATGGAAGTTTTGCAGAGAAATCCAAGTTGCTTTGTGATCACTGTAATAGCTCTCAAGGACTCCACTACCAATTGTTTTACTTGTAGGAATATTTGTGTAGATATGATCTAAGCATGAGTTATAGTCTGTTGTAGGAGTGAGTATGATTTGTTTGTATTTGAATGTTCTTGTGAATAAAGAGAGAAGGCTGTTTTTGTCTGGCGTGTTTTGGAGTACATCAACATTGAAATCACCAATAATCAATGTTTGTTGTGAATGATCTATGTGATTTAGAAAGTTACTCAATGCATCATGGAATTGTTGCATAGGAACCTTATTAGACCTGTAAATTAGTGCACTTTGAATAGTTCCAGCACATGTGTCTTTGGTCGTCAGGGAGATTTCAATATTATTTGTATTCAGAGTATGTTCAGTCAGTGTTGTGATATTATTCTTAGTGTAGATTACAGTGCCATATGGGGAATTTGAGACAGGAGCATGAGATGGGATGTTTTTGAATAGTGTAAATCCTTCAATGTACAGCTCATCATTTGTTACTGCTTCTGATAAATGGCATTCAGTGAAAAGTAGAATATCAGCAGATGTGATTGTGCTGTCATGAATTATGTCAGAAATGTGTCTCTTCAGTGATCTTACATTTTGATGAATGATGGTGGTGCTGTCCGTACTTTCAAATGCATGGCTGCATATTTTCAATGATCGTGTGGAACGAAGGTTTTCTACTTCCTTGACAACATTTCGATCGACATTAATTTTTTCAGGATTAAGTTCAAGAATGTATAATCCATTTATGGAAGTCACTCTACTTAATGCAACATAGTGTTTGTGACATTGTGATCTAGCACCTGACATATCAACAACTATCTCTTTCATTGTATCTCCTTGACATCTATGGACTGTCTTTGCAGTTGCTGGTCTCAGGGGAAATTGTTTCCGCATAACTTCTGCATTTTTGTTGCGACCAATCCGAAACTGTCGACTACTTCTTGATATTGGTGTCCATGTTGAAGCAAGCTTTGAATGATACAGTTCTCTTTTAGAGTGTTGACATGCTTTACCTACACTAATGTCATCGAACTGTACCCATATAGTGTGAATGTTCTGATCATGTACATTCTCAATATACTTGATGATACCAGTAGCACCATTAATCATTCCATCTTCAACTGAAACATTGAGACAGAGGTCAATTCGTTGGTCAATGCCCAAGGAGAGTTCAGTGAATAATCCCATTGTCTTTTGAGGGTTGTTCGGTATGAAAGTCAGTATTTTTTGTTTGACTGTGTTTGGGACATCACCTACGACAATGTCTTGAGATCTAATTGTGAGCTTTAGAGTGTCTAGTTTGGAAAAAACTTCATCATTGTGTGCATTCACTCTTAGGTTTGTCTGATAAACGTGTGTAACATTTGATGGAACATTGTCGGCTGTAAACTGTCTAGTGCTCAGCAGCTTCAAATCATCATCTGTTTGTCTATTTTCTCTTAGTCGGTTCAAAAGTTGAGCAAAACTCTGGTCATCTTTTTGTCGCATGATTTCAGTTAGTTCAAAGGCCATAAAATGATCTCTCCATAAATTAGATGCAAGTGGACCATAATCATGAGTTAGATCATTAAATATCCATCCATCAAACACTGGCTTGAGTTGAAAGAGATCACCAACAGCAATAATGCTAACACCTCCAAATATTTTCTTGCTACCCATAATTTGTTGCAGTCTTTTATCTATGTATGTAAACATTCCATTACCAACCATAGATATTTCATCAATGAAAATGATTTTCAAATTTCGGAACTTCATTCGAAGTGAGTTTAGCTTGTCTGATGTTAATGCCTTGTAATGAAATCCTTGACTAGCTGGAATGAGTAGAGCACTGTGAATGGTACTGCCTTTAATACCATAAGCTGCTTTGCCTGTTGGTGCCATTAGAAGAATGTTAGTATCATCTGGATCATTTCCAGGCTGGCTAGAATAGTATTTCAAAAGTGCATTGTACAGAGCTTTCAATACTTGAGATTTTCCTACACCAGCTCCGCCAGTGAGAAATGTGTACATTGGTTCTTGTTTTGTTTTGCACCAATGCAGTACATAGTAGAAGAAGTCTTTCTGTTGTTTGTTGAGGCTGCGTACCAGACTTCTGTATTCAGAATCAGGCAAGCGAGGTTTTTGCAATTCTTCTATGTTTGCACTATTGACTGCAATCCCAATGTCTTGTCCAATATCATACAATTCAGGTGATTCATTGGAAGGGATTTTCACTTGTTGTTTATCTTTTTCGTCTCGATGAGCCTTTTCCATATGTTCTGTATTAGGTGCAATCTCATCATACATCTCATGGTCTTCATTTTCGATATCATCTATTGCCTGGTCAATGATATCTCCACTGTGGTTATATTCTGCTTCCTTGTCTTTAATCTTGGATTCAACCTGAAGGTATCGTTCTTGGTACGTATCACATGACTCTATGATATTATTCTCACATCTCCAAGGAAAAAACAACATCAGTTGCTCTCTGTAGTACTTTTCTGCATCATTTTCCTTGTTAAACCGAACATATCTGATGATCTTGGCTTTGTTTCTTTTTCTAAAGTTTAATGCACCAACAGCATAGCATTTGACCTCACCAGTATCCTGCATATCATGGTCATCAGCATTATCATGTGATTCATAGTCATGGGTAGTGCTGTCTTTGTTCAATTTGATAGAAGGGTCATCATCATTTTCATCTAATTCATAATCATTGTTAGTGCTCTCATTGCTCTTGTTGTCACTAGTGATATCGAACCAAGCTGCAAAGTCTGCAAGGCAATAATGTTGTAGTGCTTTAG
Source organism: Apostichopus japonicus (assembly GCF_037975245.1). Lineage (NCBI taxonomy): Eukaryota > Metazoa > Echinodermata > Holothuroidea > Aspidochirotida > Stichopodidae > Apostichopus > Apostichopus japonicus. The sequence continues at coordinate 3,588,153 of NC_092565.1, forward strand.
GTCGGACAGCATACTTCCTGATAAGTCCCATACATTCAATATCTGTAGAGTAATCTGGCAACTGTTGAATATATTCCAATGGTTTGATCAGGATTGTTCGATCTTCTAATGGTGAGGTATTTATAAACACAAACTGCCTGGAGGCTTTTCTGAGTGGCATTTGTAATACCAAATACACTGCTTCTTGAGCACTCATTTCAACATGATTAAGGAATTTGTTTCCAATGTGTCGTACTTGCTGTTTGATGTCCATGTTTCCTTCTCTTGCTTCTGTTGTTGCACGCTGCATAAGGTTACTCATACCTCTTTGTCCTTTGCTAATGTAAGATACAATGTACATGGCACATGCATATGGGTCCAGCACATATTGAATATCCATATTAGCTCTCCAAGTTTCTAGCAAGACTTTATTGTAACCATTAATCCTGACTTCAGATGGTGATCTTTTGAGAAAGATTTTGTCTGATGTTATGGATGAACGTATAGCAAGAATGTAATCTCTTTCTGTGCTTCCCAACTTTGTCAACATATCTTCAAATGTGTCAGTAATGTCTTCAGCAAGTTTCAAATCATCCAAATAAGCCTTTATGCACTTGTACAATTCTGTAGTTTTTTCATTGCCTTTAACTTCCAATGGTGTTAGAATCATGGTTCTAGGCATTGGTGGGATAGGAAACCCAAAGCGACAAACACCTTGTCTCTTTTTCCTGCATGTCTTTGCATGGCTGTGAGATTGTAAGTTAACAGTTTGGTTGACTGTGTCAGGTATGTTACATGTGACATATTTATCAACAAATGATGCTACTTCTGTAGGAGCTGCATTTCCATATAAAGGTGCATCTTTGACCCAAACTAGCATGTGAATGTGTGGGGAACCTCTCTGTTGGAACTCAACTCTGTAGAAATGATCAATGATCTCACCAATTGGATGATATGAACTATACAGGAAATTATTCAAGAACCTACGAAACATGTAATCAAAGTGACGTGCACATGTGACAGGGTCACTCTGGATAAGGTCAGATTTCTCATTCCAATTCATGTTTAAGAGTTCTTCATCTGTGAAATGTTTGTTTTTGACTGTTCTTCCAAGGATTTTGAGTAGGTGAAGCCACCTTGTTTCAGCAGCAGAGAATGACAGAAACCATGTTGGGATTCCAAGTTGTCGAATCATTGCAAACAGTTCTTTCTTGGACTTTTCCCAATAGGGAGGAGATCCTCGTAATGTTCGGAATACTCTAAATCCTTCATCTAGGGTCAATATTTGCTTGATACTTTCATTTGTTTTGAAATGTTGAGCAGTTAATTTCTTCCCTTGTGTTTTTTTCTTTCGCATACTCAGTGTTACTTTCTGCTGTATTTGGTTTATTTGTAGCTTCTTGGTTTTGTAGAATATGTTTTGGACAGATTTAGCAAATCTTCTATCTTTGTGGCGCAGTTCCCACTTACATATTGTGCTGTAGTGTACCTTAACTTTGTTATCACTTCTTGGCTGTCCACAAAATAATGTTGGAAATGCAAGTATTTCAGAAAGACTGTCTTGAAATAAGCCCATAGGTCTATTTCCTTCACCTGGTGCTACGCAATAAGCAAGTTGGCTTTGTTCCTGAAATTCTGGTGTTAGCATAGTATCTAATGTACCTGTAGGTTGCATGTCCTCACTTTGAGCTTCTGTCCAATCATCATCTGAATCTGGATTGTCTTCATTATTGGTTTGAATTGAAGGAGTTGCACCTACTGGTAAGTCAGCATTCTCATTTTTATCAGATTGTTTTTCAAGAGGTTCCATGAATTCGTGCCAATCATCATCCATCTGGTGCAATGTTTCCTTCCAATTCTGATCAATTGAGACTCTTTCATCTTTGTATAATTGACTGTTTGCAACTAGCCATTTTGCAGCATCAATTACTTTATTGGGCCTGACATTTTCACTTTGAACCGAGTGCTTATAAGAAAGTTTTCTCTTAAACTTGACAGGAATAGTCATGCTTTCATTTAGCTTGCGTGGTAATAGTCTACATGTACTTGACACATCAGCTGCAACATTTACCACATTTCCTTTCAGATTCAATTGTCGCCCTCTAGGAAGTTCTCTAATTTGCATAAATGGTATACGAAGAGCTACTAATTTCTCTTCAAGAGAATGCAATTGTAATTCTTTTGGAACTGTCACAAACTTCATGTTATTGTTAAGGCTTAATGGTGGTATCTTATCAGAATTAATATATTCCTTGCAGGTACTACAAATCCACAATTTGTTGTTGATAGAAGGATTGTGTAAAGCAATGCTGAATGTAGATTTTGCTGTTTTCTGTACAAAGCTAGTGACACTTTCTTTATACCATAACTGTTCACAACAACAGCACACATATTCTGGACCTACTGAAATAGAGTTGAGAAAGCTTTCTTGCAATTGTTGAATTGATGAAGTGTTACAGCTGGTTCTCTTGTTGTATTTGGATTTGATTTCATTAGCTGCAAACTGTGGATCTGTTCTAGCTTTTGCCATTCGTTCTTGATTCTTTTGTTTTTCTGTGACAGTGTAGGTGTCATTTTTGCGAATAGTGTTCATTCGTTTCATGTTTTGTTTCTGTTCAATTTGAGAATATTCCAGTTTTTGTCTTGTGCCTTTCATCCGTTTGATGTTTTGTTTCTTTTCATTTTGAGAGTACTCCTCATTTTGTCTTGTGTCTTTCATCCGTTTAATGTTTTTTTTCCTCTCATTTTGAGAGTACTCTTCATTTTGTCGTATGTCTTTCACTCGTTTGATGTTTTGTATCTTTTCCTTTTGAGAGTACTCCTCATTTTGTCTTGTGCCTTTCATCCGTTTGATGTTTTGTTTCTTTTCATTTTGAGAGTACTCCTCATTTTGTCTTGTGTCTTTCATCCGTTTAATGTTTTTTTTCCTCTCATTTTGAGAGTACTCCTCATTTTGTCGTATGTCTTTCACTCGTTTGATGTTTTGTATCTTTTCCTTTTGAGAGTACTCCTCATTTTGTCTTGTGTTTTTCATCCGTTTGATGTTTTGTTTCTTTTCCTTTTGAGAGTACTCCTCATTTTGTCTTGTGTCTTTCATCCGTTTGATGTTTTTCTTTCTCTCATTTTGAGAGTACTCCTCATTTTGTCTTGTGTCTTTCACTCGTTTGATGTTTTGTATTTTTTCATTTTTAGAGTACTCCTTATTTTGTCTTGTGTCTTTCATTCGTTTCATGTTTTGTTTCTTTTCATTTTTAGAATACTCCTGATTTTGTCTTCTTTCTTTCTTTCGTTTCCTGTTTTGTACTTTTTCATTTTGAGAGTAGTCCGGTTGTTGTCTTCTTCTTTCATTCGCTTGGTATTTCTTGTCCTTTCATTTTGAGTGTACACACAATCTGTCCTCTTGGTTTTCATTCTTTTTATATTCTTTTGCATTTGTTCTTCACAGTACATTTTGTTTTGTCTTCTAGTTCTTTGGTAAATAATGTCTTTTTTCCTTTCTTGTTCTCTGTATGCACTGTTAGTTGCTCTAAGTTTTTGCATTCGTTTAGTACTGTTGGAACAGCTACTACTAGGAGGTGATTTAGTGTTGTTCACTTTCTGTTTCTGTTCATCTTTATTTTGTTGCCACAAGTTTTGTCTGTTCAGTTCTTCTTGTACACGATCTCTTGTTGTTTTTGGGTTGTGCGCAGATTCAAGGTTCTCTGCTAAAAGACAGAGATCAGTATTATTTAGTCCATACACAACATCAAAGTGACTTCTATTTGTGTTTTGTATGTAAATTGCACGTTTATTTGTATCTATTCTTTCTGAGAGACTACCACATGCTGGGAATCGTAGCCATTTCCATTCACTACCAGACACAGCATATGTATAAATGTCAGTTTGTAAAAGTTTTGCAGCAGTCATTATTTCCACTTCAGTAGCCCACACTGAATCATCTGACATATGGGATGTTTGAATATAATCCTGAACAGATTTACTAGTAGATGGTAGGTCACATTCCAGAAGAGATTGCACTATCAAGCGTCTTAGGATATGATGATTATTTTCAGACTTGGTTATTATGAATGACAAAGATCTAAAGAAACAATTCCCATCACCTATTATTCTCCAAATATTACATGGTCTTGCAGTATTAGTATACAATATTGGACTGCAAATATTTGGGAAATTTGGATAAGAACTGGTATGAATTTGCTCGTTATTGTCTGTTTTTAACTGCTTTAATATAGAAATCTTTTCATCACGCCATAAGTCATCTGGAGGGAAGAAAGTAAACGTGTCATGAGTGTGTATACTTTGCAAGTTAATATCAGTAATGTTCGATTGACCAACTGAATGTTGCTCTACTGCTTTTTCAGAGAGAGTTTTATTAGCATATGTTTGTGGCTGGCATGTTTGGTTTGATGTTATATTTTGCTTTGATTCTCTTCTTGTCTTGTTTCGCTGTCTGTAACTCAATTTTTTTGTTCGTGGCATGACAGAATATTGTGGACAATCTCCTTTCCGACAACAGTTTCTGTGGGATAGTAGTGCATATAGAGAGTGATTGACTGTAAATGCTGTTCTGGATTTTGGATACCTATCACAAGCATTTGATCAGAATGTGTGTTACTTTTTTTGGAATGGTTTTCTTTGCAATGCTTGGAATTGAAGTACTTTTTGTATCCCTGTGAAGTTCTTGCTAATATTGTTAAGTGCTTTTTGTGTGCTTAAAGTTGTTTTATGTCAAAGTACTTGTTGAGTTGCCTAGAAATGATTTCAAGAAGTGATAAGGATGTTCTTAAAGTGGGTTTTAATTACTGTCAAGTAGTATGCGGTTTTCTATCAGAACTGTTTAAGAAATGCCTTTGATATATATGTTTCAAAGTTTCCTTTTCTTTTTATGATTATTTGCACTATACTTCGTTCTGATTGTCAGTAATTTGAGCAGTTTTCCGGGTTTTTATTTGGAGTATTTTCAGTGCTTTACATATGCTTTGTTAGTAATTTGAAGCAGTTCTTTTGTTTTATTAGTACTTTCGATATTTTAAGCTCTTTGCAGTGCTTGTCAGCAATTTTTAGACATGAAGTTTTGATAATATTTGGCCTGATAAACTGCTGGTTTGATTGACCAAGTAAACTGTATAGTTATCTTAACATAAAGTGATAGCTAGTAATTATCAATTTTGAACCAGTACTGTAAGCCTTGGGATGGCTTTATAGTTATCAAACTTTGAACCAGTATTGTAAGCCCCTGGGATGGGTTATAATATCAACTTTGAACCAGTATTGTAAGCCCTGGGATGGCTTCATAAATATCAACTTTGAACCAGTATTTTAAGCCCTGGGATGGCTTAATGAAAATCAAGTTTGAACCAGTACTATGAGCCCTGGGATGGCTTTTAATAAACAAGGAACTTACACAGAACTTCAAGCCTTGGGTGTTGAACTGGTATAGCTCACCTGCAAAATAAAAATACAGAAAAATAAACATGTTCTCCAGAAAAAATGACTGTGTCTAGCTTTGGGACCAGCCTACATGGGGTAGCTTAATACACTTATTGTAACTCACCTTTACTTTTTCTCACAGCATAGAAAATGGTGCCTTCTGCCTTCAAAACATGTAAACAGAAAACACTAAGAAAAATTAGGCCTAATCCTAATGTAATGTATTTCTCCATATCTCATTGCCAGACTTCAGCATACTACTGTTGGTATAAGTTAAGCCTATTCCAGCCTGATTTAATGTCTGGGTTATTTAACTTGAAGGTTAAACCTATCCTAGACTACATAAATTACCCATGGACCTAGCCAATTCTGTTCGAGTTAAGAGTGGTCTTGATAAAAATCTAATTAAGTGACAGTTAATTTTCGTAAACCACGCTTGGTCATTTCTCCAACATAACCATTCGACCTTAAGATTTTATTGGCACTGAATCTCGACAATTGCAAATACCAAGGAACCTTAAACAACAGAAGGAAAGATATACCTTGATTTGCAACAATATCGTTAACTCTGATAATAGAACGTGAAGCCCTTGGGTGTTGAACTGATATAGCTCACCTGCAAAATACAAATAAAGGAAAATAACATTATCTCAAAAAAAAACCCGGCTAAGTCTGCCATTGGGGCCAGCCAATATGGGGTAGCTTACACTTATTTTTCTCCCACCTTTACTTTCTGCATACATCTTAGATAATGGTGATTTTCTGGCTTCAAACATGTAAACAAACAACACTGTTCTTGTGCCGTTTCCATATTATTTCATTAATGTAAATGACTGTACGTGTGGAAATTGATGAGAAGAAAGGACCAGGGGCAGAGCACAACTAAAACCCTCTTAAGACTAACAAAAGTAAGACATAGGCTAAGTCTAGAGTCAATGAAGTGAACTTGAATTTTACTAACCTAGTAAAGTGCTATGGCTTTTCCAAGGTCATTTGATTTCTCATCCACCTGGCTGCTAACATTAGTCAAATAACAAAATAAAAGGCCTAGGCTAGTATACATTCTGTACATTTCATTCCTGAAGATGAATACTCCTAGTCCTAGGCCTAACACTGAAAACATATTTTCTTCAAAGCTGACTGCAAATTATAGCAAATCTGCAGGCCTAGACTAGAATCAATGAAGTGAACTTGAATTTACCTGACCTGGAAAAGTATTATGGCTTTATCCAAGTGCAATTGATTTGGTATCCAAATGGCTGCTAATATTAGTCAATAACCCAAAAAAAAGCATAGCTGCAGATGAACTCTCGTAGACCTAATCCTAATGCACCGTATTTCCTTCATATGTCGCTGAAGTGAAAGACTACAGCATACTGCCGTTGTTCTAACTTAGACCTACTGCTACGCCTGATTATGTTTGGGTACAAACTACCTTAAAACACAGGCTTGTCCTGGACTACTGTACATAAATTGCCCACAGGCCTTGCCAGTTTTGTTCGAATTAAGAGTAGTCATTGATTAAAATCTAACTAGGCGACAGTAAATTTTCGTAAACGGCACCTCTTTCTCTTGTTTATTTGACACTGAATCTCGATAATTGCAAAACATTAAGGAAAATGTAACAACAGAATAAAGATATAATACCTTGATTTCGCAACAATATCGTTCACTCCGATCCAATAAGCAACGTTGTACAGTATGTATTATGTTGGGTACGGTGCATAGGCGCAATGCTTGTATATACAACGTTGTATTCAGTTACCGACAAAGATAAATAATAACACTTTGTTCAGATTCTACAGATGCCCATAGTACTAGTAGTGTTGCAATACAAATAATCGATCCAGATAGGGTGAAAGAATGGTATAGAATGCTGCAGTCCTGAAATGCTGTTATTAATAGTATCTGATTCTGAACTCAGTTTCAAGTTGAACCAAATATCCTCTGTACCACTAAAACTATGCATGCAGTCTATCAGTCATCACTGCTGATAATCATCTGGAGTGAAGACTGCTGCTTGACCTCTCAAGGACAAAAGTTAGCAAATTGTGCAGGAGCTGAGTTCAATGTCTGGATGAAGTATGGAGTATCTCACCAGTGGTGGCACTGGCCTAAATATACCAGAAGGGGGGCATCACATAGATCAATGTGAAGTTGAACCAAATATCCTCGTTCCATTAAAACCATGCATGCATTCTATCAGTCATCACTGCTGACAATTATCTGAATTGAAGGGCTTGACCTCTCAAGGATAAAAGTTAGCAAATTGTCCAAAAGCTAAGTTCAATGTTTGGATATAGCATGAAGTATCTCACCAGTGGTGGTACCAGCATAAGTAAACAGGGAGGGGAAGACAAAATAGATTATTAGGGGTGTAAATATCTATTTATCTCACAAATACAAAACTTGGCAAATTGTCCAAAAGCTGAGGTAATGTTTGGATAAAGCATGGAGTATCACACCAGTGGTGACACCAACCTAAGTAAACCGGGATCGAGGAGGGCGGACAGGGGTAACATGGAGGCAACATAGATTCTTGGTGGTGTCAAAATGTATCAATTGGACAACTTTTACACATCTAACCTCTGAAAATATTGCAAATTTAAACCTGATTATAGAAGTTTTAATGAGTACCAGATCTGAGCTTGGTATTTGGTCATGTTTACCTTGTCTGTGTTATTTTCAGATTGATGGCATGTTTCAAATTCATAGTTTCACCATAAAATAAATGTTCATATATTTACTATAGGTGATCTGACCAGCACAAAAATTGATACAAACATTCAAATAACCAAAGAAAGTAATTAGTCAAAAGTCAGCCCGATGCAGATCAACTATTGATTACAATAGCTAACTCCCAACCTTAATGTCCATCCATGCATGCATTCTATTAGTCATCACTGCTGATAATAATCGGAAGTGCAGACTGCTGCTTGACCTCTCGAGTACAAAAGAGAAAAAATATGAAGGGAAAAATGACCCTCCCCCCTGTAGTGCCACCACTGTATCTCACTATTTCCATGGATAAAGAAGTTGAGTCATGTCAGCAGTACCCTGTGTGTTTGGCATAAATGCTATGTCAGAGGAGTTATATAATATTGCCTATATATATTATTAAGGAAAAAAAATTCAAAGAAATAATTCTAAGGGGACAAATGCCCTCTTGCCCCTGTAGCTCAAAAATCAACAATGTCAAAACTTGCAAGTTGTAGTTTCACTAGTTATTGCACAAAAGAAAACACATTTTGACCCATAATTGACTTATGGTGACCTTGGATCAACTATAAAAATTCAAACATTTTTGTCTTTGCCAATTTTCTTCCCCCAAAATACTAGTTTTTTAAACATTAATTGACCTTTGGTGACCTCGGATCACATGAATGTTAAGTTTCAAAATGTTCCCCTAACCAGTTCACAACTTGCCCCAAAATATCAACAGTGTCACACTTTGACATTGGGAGTTTTTGAATTTAAATGTCTCAAAATTAACTTTGACCTTGTATAACTTCACACACAAAGGTCACTTGAGTCAACCCATTGACATTTTTGATTGGTGAGACGTAAATATAGCATCAAAACTATAAAAATTCAAACATTTTTCACTTTGATCATTTTCTCCACCCAAAATATTAGTTTCCTAACATTAATTGACCTTTGGTGACCTCGGATCACATGACCGTTAAGTTGGAAAATATTCCCCTCTACCATTTGCAACTTGTCCAAAAATATCAACCATGTCACACTTTGGCACTGGGAGTTATTGCACTAAATGTCTGAAGATTAACTTTGACCTCATATAACTGAACCCACAAAGGTCACCTTGGGTCAACTCATTGAAATTTTTGATCAGTGAGACGTGAATATAGCATCAAACTATAAAAATTCAAACATTTTTTCTTTGCCCATTTTCTCCCCCCAAAATACTAGTTTTTTATCATAAATTGACCAATGGTGACCTTGTATCACATGACCGTTAAGTTTGAAAATATTCCTCTATACCATTTGCAACTACTCCAAAAATATCAACCTTGTCACACCTTGGAACTGGGAGTTATTGCATTAAATGTCTAAAAATTAACTTTGACCTCATATAACTTCGCACATGAAGGTCACACGGGGGTCAACCTGATGACATTTATGATCAGAAGGTACCTTTAACATCTGAAAATAGCATCAAAACTGTAAAAATCCACAAAACACGAAAAGGTCACCAGAGGTCAAATTGAGGTCAAGGGTCACCCAGATGCGGGTCGACAATTGGATTACATTGAAGCAACTCCCAACCCTAACGGAGAATTTGTTTTCAAGTTATCGCAAAAATACTAGTTTTTTATCATTAATTGACCTTTGGTGACCTCGGATCACATGACCGTTAAGTTTGAAAATATTCCCCTCTACCATTTGCAACTTGTTTCAAAATATCAACTGTGTAACACCTTGGTACTGGGAGTTATTACACTAAATGTCTGAAAATTAACTTTGACCTCATATAACTTAACATACAAAGGTCACCTTGGGTCAACTTATTGACATTTTTGATTGATGAGACCTAAATTAGAGCATCAAACTATACAAATTCAAACATTTTTTCTTTGCCCATTTGCTATCCCCAAAATACTAGTTTTTTAACATTAATTGACCTTTGGTGACCTCGTATCACATGACCGTTAAGTTTGAAAATATTCCCCTACACCATTTGCAACTTGTCCAAAAATATCAACCATGTCACACCTTGGCACTGGGAGTTGTTGCATTAAATGTCTGAAAATTAACTTTGACCTTGTATAACTTCGCACACGAATGTCACACAGGTGTCAACCAATTGACATTTTTGATCGGAAGGTACCTTTGATATCCAAATCTAGCATCAAAACCAAACATTTTCTTTTTTGCCCGTTTCCTCCCAAAATAAGCACATTTTTTCTAATGTGACCTTTGACCTTTTGACCTTAGTTTCAGATGTAGTTTAATCTCCTGATTCCAAAAAACAAAACGACAAGTCTGTACAACCATCCTAACTCCGACCGAAAAACTTTGACCCCATATAACTTCGCACATAAAGGTCACACAGGGTCAACCTGATGACATTTATGATCAGAAGGTACCTTTGACATCTGAAAATAGCATCAAAACTGCAAAAATCCACAAAAACATGTAAAGGTCACCAGAGGTCAAATTGAGGTCAAGGGTCACCCAGATGCGGGTCGACATATGGATTACATTGAGGCAACTCCCAACCCTAACGGACAATTTGTTCTCAAGTTATCGCAAAAATACTAGTTTTTTATCATTAACTGACCTTTGGTGACCTCGGATCACATGACCGTTAAGTTTGAAAATGTTCCCCTAACCAGTTCACAACTTGTCCCAAAATATCAACCTTGTCGCACAATGGCACTGGGAGTTATTGCAGTTTTAATTTGTTCGGTTTTTGGACCATAACTGACCTTTGGTGACCTTTGTGGGCACCAAAAACAATAGGGCACACCTTCTCCATATGGCGGATCTATAGTCCAAGTTTGGCCTCAATCCAACATTCCCTTATTGAGATAGAGCGTACCCAAGCAAGTGTCACAGACACACACACAGACACACATACACACACACACACACACACACACATACACACACACACACACACGCCAACCTGACTACATAGGTTCCTTTTGCTAAAGCAAGGAACCAAAAAGGCTGGCAATCTTTTTTCGTCTCGCAACGTTTTCATTATGTGTCGAAATATTCAGGCTAGAGTCGTTTCCGATTCTTGCAAGAATCGGAAACGATTCCGAGACAACTCATGCAAGAATCGAAGACAGTTCGGGCAAGCGACCGTGTATTAAAACCTTCGCAATATTTTTAATTGAATTACATGATTTGTCTCGAGGCTGCCTGAATTTTTCAACATCATTTATCCGAATTTCGAGTCCCCTGATATATGTTTTGACTGCAGTTAACATCAGACTGTACATATACTTCTTGTAGTGATCATGGTTGACCCATAACCCTGCACCATTTTCAGTTATTAAACAAATAATTAACCAATAAAACAAGTTTTGAATTTGTCAAAAATATAGTCCATAAATGATGATTTGAACACAATTTGGTCATCAAATAGACCAAATTTCTTTTCTTTTCTGTTTTGCCAATTTTATTTCGTATATTTATTGCTCGACACATTAAGGCCTACATATCTCAGTTACAAAGATAAACATAAATTGTTGAATTTTCTTTATTCTGTGAATTAAATTGGGAGTATTCAAATTTAACTTTAAAGAACTTGTGAAGTTATTATTTTTTTTCAAATCTAACGTAGCCTAGTCGACCTTACAACTTAGCTAAATGGTAAAAAGAATCCTTTGCATTGAGGTATCACGAGTATGTGTGAACAGTGCGTACACTCGCCACTGTACAGGCGTTCCGTGCTGCTAATAACGCAAAACATGATGAAATATTAAAACAGTGAAGACGGTTTACTTTACCTGTCTGAACGGCTGTGGCGTTAAAATCCCGTTGTATGCCCACAAAGAGAAATGGAAACCAAATGCTGGGGGTAAACACAGCAGTAGTGACTATTAAAGACACAACCGCTGTCACCCAACTGTTGTTCAGGAGCGATTTCATCTGGAAAGTAAAAAGGGGAAAAACTTTGACGAAATGTTTGTAACTTCCCAAGATCACCGAAACAACAGGAAGGTTTAACTAGGCTGGCAGTTCACAACAGTCGATTGCACTTCAAAGTCACTGCGTGAAATCGCGCTTGGGCAGGACTGAAGCACTTTGAACCTTTGACCTCCATGATGAACAACTATACGTCACGGTGACTTGGGAATGTATGTTGGTCTGACCAGTAACCCCTTGGAGTATTATGAGTGATATTCCACTATATGGACCTATATTCGGGCTAACTTCATTGCTCGTGTACTGACAGTACAAACAGTTCCTAACCTTTATCTGATATAGAAACATGATATTCATACTGCTCATACTGACAATATACAAGTGCCTTTGAAGCGGGACATAAAAAAATATAGAGCAGAAAAATTGTCCCAACTGGATGCTATAAACCTTTAAATGGGTCAAGTCATAAACGAAATGGGTCAAATCATAAACAGTAGTCTATTGGGCCGGATATTCTACCCGACATAGCGTGCAGTTTCTATGCTATCATCTCTTGTCCGCCGACGCCCTCTCAACACCGTCCCCGGTCAGTGTGGTTTATCCGCTGCACCAGTTACTCATTACAAGTTTCGTCTTACAAATTACCTCAGACCGGGCTCAGTGCACTGAAAAATATAGGTTCACGTCGATTGTCACACTTGTCAAAACGTTCATAGTTTATTTATGAGGTTTTAATGACCATAATGTTGCAGTTTATCATATTATTTAACGTTCGATATCTAGCTCAATAATTTGTCTAACTTCATCAGCGAATTCAGACGGCTATTGTAAGCCTCAATAATATGTACTGCAACTTATAAGGACACTTTAGAACTTTATTTAAGTCTGCTTTGAAACAGGTTAATCTAGCCTACATATTTGCTTTGAAAAGGTGTCAAAATCGATAAAAAAAATCCAAGCTTATTTGTATTTTACTTTCAATTTCACCTCCAATATGCTTGTGTAATTCCATAGGAATTGGTCTGAAACAAGTACTTTCCATAACCAAAATAAATTTATGCTTGTAATAATTATACTTTTACACTTTTTCGTATCGAAACGAAAGTGCGCACACTTTTTCATTTCATTAATGTCATTATATGTCATTCGAAAACTGCAGCATTCTGAAAGAAACTGGTTACTTTGTTATCATATAATGTAGGCTATATTAATAAACCTGCCGATGTTTCAAAACAAGAAAGCATGAGGTAAATAAAGAATTTTTCCGACAGCTTGTTGTGGCCTTTGTCAGGCTTACTTTCGTACTAACATATATTCAGTCTGTTGAGAGCGAGTTATTAAACCCATGCTCACTATAACTTCCCACCATAACTTTTCTCCACAGGTTCAGACTTTGGATTGAACTTAACAGTTTATAGAAGCAAATGGCAAACAGAACAGTTATAAAGCAGATTTCAAGTTTGACCTCTAGGGGCAGCTGCACGTAGCATGAACAAACCAAATCAGATGTCAGCAATATATGTCTTTGTAAACACCAGAAAAACAATTCCACTTCACGACCGGTTTCGTCCTGTTGGGACTCATCGGGGGAAGGTATAGGAAACAAAGTCCGTACCATTAAGCCACAGTGTTTATACTGCTCCGCTCCGTTATTGTTTGAGTGTGCCTCGCGCTTATTCATCATATATTCCTTAAAAGAACAATATGCTAGAAGATGCGAAACGATACCAAACAAACGTTTTGTATAAGTGTAATTTAAGTGACACTGTGAACAACAATTTGAATATTTCTTTGGTATAGCTATTTCTGGTCACTGTACCAGACAACTTTATCTGGCCATTGTATCAGACAGCTATATCTGGCCACTGTATCAGACAGCGATATCTGGCCACTGTACCAGACAGCGATATCTGGCCACTGTATCAGACAGCTATATCTGGCCACTGTACCAGACAGCTATATCTGGCCACTGTACCAGAAAGCTATATCTGGTCACTGTACCAGACAGCTATATCTGGCCACTGTACCAGACAGCTATATCTGGTCACTGTACCAGACAGCTATATCTGTTCACTGTACCAGACAGCTATATCTGGCCACTGTACCAGACAGCTATATCTGGCCACTGTACCAGAAAGCTATATCTGGTCACTGTACCAGACAGCTATATCTGGCCACTGTACCAGACAGCTATATCTGGTCACTGTACCAGACAGCTATATCTGGCCACTGTACCAGACAACTATATCTGGCCACTGTACCAGACAGCTATATCTGGTCACTGTACCAGACAGCTATATCTGGTCACTGTACCAGACAGCTATATCTGTTCACTGTATCAGACAGCTCAGTATATATGGCCACTGTATCAGACAGCTATATCTAGCCACTGTACCAGACAGCTATATCTGGTCACTGTATCGGACAGCTATATCTGGTCACTGTACCAGACAGCTATATCTGGTCACTGTACCAGACAGCTATATCTGGCCACTGTATCAGATAGCTATATCTGGCCACTGTACCAGACAGCTATATCTGGTCACTGTACCAAACAGCTATATCTGGTCACTGTATCAGACAGCTATATCTGGTCACTGTATCAGACAGCTATTTCTAGTCACTGTACCAGACCGCTATATCTGGCCACTGTACCAGAGAGCTATATCTGGTCACTGTACCAGACAGCTATATCTGGTCACTGTATCAGACAGCTATATCTGGCCACTGTATCGGACAGCTATATCTGGCCACTGTACCAGACAGCTATATCTGGCCACTGACCAGACAGCTATATCTGTTCACTGTATCAGACAGCTATAGCTGGTCACTGTATCAGACAGCTATATCTGTTCACTGTATCAGACAGCTATATCTGGCCACTGTACCAGACAGCTATATCTGTTCACTGTATCAGACAGCTATATCTGGCCACTGTACCAGACAGCTATATCTGGTCACTGTACCAGACAGCTATATCTGGTCACTGTATCAGACAGCTATAGCTGGTCACTGTACCAGACAGCTATATCAGGCCACTGTACCAGACAGCTATATCTGGTCACTGTACCAGACAGCGATATCTGGCCACTGTACCAGACAGCTATATCTGGCCACTGTACCAGACAGCTATATATATCTGGTCACTGTACCAGACAGCGATATCTGGTCACTGTACCAGACAGCTATATATATCTGGTCACTGTACCAGACAGCTATATCTGGTCACCGTATCAGACAGCTCAGTATATATGGCCACTGTATCAGACAGCTATATCTGGTCCCTGTACCAGACCGCTATATCTTGCCACTGTACCAGACAGCTATATCTGGTCACTGTACCAGACAGCTATATATATCTGGTCACTGTATCAGACAGCTATATCTGGCCACTGTATCGGACAGCTATATCTGGCCACTGTACCAGACAGCTATTTCTGGTCACTGTATCAGACAGCTATATCTGGCCACTGACCAGACAGCTATATCTGTTCACTGTATCAGACAGCTATATCTGGCCACTGTACCAGACAGCTATATCTGTTCACTGTATCAGACAGCTATATCTGGCCACTGTACCAGACAGCTATATCTGGTCACTGTACCAGACAGCTATATCTGGTCACTGTATCAGACAGCTATAGCTGGTCACTGTACCAGACCGCTATATCTGGCCACTGTACCAGACAGCTATATCTGTTCACTGTATCAGACAGCTATATCTGGTCACTGTACCTGACAGCTATATCTGGTCACTGTATCAGACAGCTATATCTGGCCACTGTACCAGACAGCTTTATCTGGTCACTGTACCAGACAGCTCCATCTGGTCACTGTATCAGACAGCTCAGTATATATGGTCACTGTACCAGAGAGCTATATCTGGTCACTGTACCAGACAGCTATATATGGCCACTGTATCAGACAGCTATATCTGGCCTCTGTATCAGACAGCTATATCTGACCCCAGCATCAGATAGCTATATCTGGCCACTGTATCAGAAATCTGTACCCAAACACTACAGAGGTTATACCTATCTTGAGATATCGTGTTGACAAGCTGGGTGTCATATACACACAGACACACGCACCCAGCTGTGTTTTACATTCAGACTAAGGAATCCCAGGTGAAAATTCCAGTTAATACCTGTTGAACTGGTTTTAACAGGTACCTGTTGCAACTGGTATTTGGTGACAGGTAATAACAGGTATTAAATGGTATTAACGGGTGTTAACTGGTATTGACAGGTATTAACTGGTATTAACAGGTTTCGACTGTTTTCAACAGGCATAACAGTTTTTAACTGGTATTAACAGGTATTTGCTGGTATTAACAGGTTTCAACTGTTTTCAACAGGCACAACAGCTTTAGCTGGTATTAACTGGTAATAACAGGTTTCAACTGTTTTCAACAGGCATAACAGTTTTTAACTGGTATTAACCGGTTTCAACTGTTCTCAACAAGTTTCAACGGGCACAACAGCTTTTAACTGGCATGAACAGGTATTAACTGGTAATAACAGGTTTCAACTGTTTTCAACAGGCGCAACAGCTATTAACTGGTAATAACATACTGTATGAACTGGTTTCAACTGTTTTCAACAGGGGTAACAGGTTTTAACTGGTTCTGTTTTCAACATGTCTTTACTGGTATTTTTTGAAAACGTTTCAACAGGTAAGAACATGAATGGAAGGTTTTAAGCTGGTTATAACAGTAGGATTTTCCACAGGTTCAATTGTTTTCAAGTTATCTGGTGAAAACAGGTGGCGATGAATTTCAACAGGTTAAAATTACTCTTTACAGTTGCACATGATGTAGGTCTAACACTTAACAAGCAAGTTAAGGCGAGGGAGAACTTCCAGCAGATGGAGTAAAAATCACTGTTAACAAAAATCTGAAAATATCATTTTATTTCAACAAAGTTAAGACAAGTTAATGGATCAAACATGAATGGCAAAAGTATAGTACTGCACAATAATGCAAAGTTGAGGGCAATGAAAAAGAAAACATAAATTTGGAGTCTAACAAGAAAGCAAACTTCTGAAGTAAACGCTTTCATATGACACATTAAAAACTTACATATATTAGGAAATACCAACTAAATATGCTCATTAAAACAATGATTTCATGTATTGCTGTGGCAATTAAGAAAGGAAACTCTATCTGTTAAAACAATATAAAGGTTAATTTTTTATCAATCATTATATCAAAATAAAAGTTACAGCTGAATAGATAAAAGTTATTCAAGAGTTAGCATTACCAAACTATGTAGTGTGCAATTCTGCATACTAGGCAGACAATAATAATAGCTAGTCAGACAGTAACCTTTTGAAAGGAATTCATTCTTAAATTGGCTACCAATCAGATCTTAAAATACAATATTTACCTACAAAGCATGTATTTGTAATGCATATTTATAGTTAACACATATGTGACGACAATATACTGTCTATTCTGGAGTTTGAATAAATATCTGAATACTGTTTAATGGCATTTGTACATACTGATTACTAGAAATGTTAGTTCTTTAAAAAAATAAGGCAAAAGTGGAAAGATGACTTTGCCAAGTAAAAGTCAACATCAGTCTATAATAGTCATGGTTAAACCACTTTCAAGAAAAAAACTGTCCAGAAGATCTCAATTGAAATCTTAAGTTGTAATTGACAGCAACATACTTTCCATTTCCTGAATTTAATTAAAAAACTAAATACCATATAATGGCAAACAATAACTGTTTAAAATATAATAATAAATATGGGTTTAATCCTACTTTGAAAAAAGAACTGTCTAAAAAAATTCCTCTGAAAAGTTAACTTGTCAGTGACAGCAATATGCTGTCAGTTTGAATAAAACCAAAGACTGTTTAATGGTAAGCAATAACCATTGAAAAAAATAATATGATACTAATGTTTTAAGGCCTTCTTTGTTTTACGATTGACGTCAGCTTCTCGGATATGTATTTGCTGAACCTTGCAGCTTCCTCAGTAAACTGCAGCTTTCAAACGTTCCACGAATTGTGCTGCAAGAAACAAAGCGTATGAACACTTAAGAATTGACTTATCATGATTAACAGTAAGAGTGTGGTCCTAAAACTTAACAAACTCTCTTGTATTGCTAGATGAGTGCTTTCATGTTTAGAATGTCTCACGATATTTATCTCTGTTGGTATCCAACCTGAATGGACTAGCAATCACAGTCTAACCAAGAACATTCTTTTGGTTTAGAATTTGGGTTTTGCTCAATCTTTTGGTTGGAAAAACTACACCACTATGGTAGTTTGATTGTAGGCTTCCTGTCAGAACTCAAAGGCAATTAAGAACCAACCAAAATGATATCAGTTGTTAACTCATGATACTGGAATGCATAATCCTACTGATAAATATTTCTGTCAGTGTTAAAAAATTACTTACTCCTGAAAAACAGCTTATTCAGTAAATTATATTGTACACTTGTGTACTAAGTCATGAGCTTGTAATATAAATGGTAACTTGTTTAAAAGCTTTTCATAATGACTAACCTTCCATAGCACTAAGCTTCACGGGAGACAACAGCGGTTTTGCATCTCTGTCACTGTTGAATCGTGTGCAAGCATTCCCAACGACTTTCGTTTTCAAAGTGTTGGTACCCCAAATCAACACCAGTAAAGTCTTCACGAGCATAGAGTGTTTCTCTTAACTACAAATGGCCTCCCACTTGTCTTCAGGAAGCCCAAAATCTGCACCAATATTGACCTGTGAACAGAAAATATGATATACCTGTAAGCATATATACAGATAAAGCACATGATAACTCACATTATCATAAACATTCATTAACATTAAAATTTTATATCAACATATTGGGAGGTAAACATTTAAATCAAGGTCCCTCAAGTTATAAGCCAGGAATAGCAGCTTTACCAAATAATTACTAGCTTTGCACTATAACACCAAGTTATTTTTCAAAGCTTAATAACCATGTTTATAATTATCCCAAATCAGTAAGAAATTGGCCAAACTTATGACGCTTGTACGTAAATGATGTACCAGACTGTTTTTTATATATTATATATAAACAGGATATGAAAAGTATCTAAATAATATCATTACACATTTGGGTACAACAGTTAAACTCACCCTTCCATCTTTTTTCTCTATAGCACTTGTTCCTTTGCCTTTTGGACTCTTGGATAAACTCTTAATATCATCTTACACCATTATGTCTTTAAGCCATATACGTTCTCCTCTTCTGTTGTTGCCTCCACACTGGTGTGGTACATCACAGGAAACCTCACCTGGATAGTTGGTTTTTCAATTCTTCCTGGAAAAAGGAAATAGCAAAGCAGCAGTAGTTATGAATCATTTGAAAAATGAAATAAAGTTGTCACCACAAAGTGATGTGAGATTTGCTTCCACAATAGTCTGAAAAAAGGATTCCCAAAGTCTGAAGCAGACTGTATAAAGCTGAACATTTGAACCAGAGTGTCATCATTGCAACCAGAATCAAATGCCCAGACTACAGAGATAATAAAACATGGGCTAAATATTTCTTTGTTTTTAAGATCTAAAAATCCAAGATTTTAGAAACACAAATGCACTGAACCAACTTATTTATAGGCCTAATTGTTTTAAGTTGTTATTTTGCTTGCTCACTTAACAAGTCTTATTTAGACCTAGGCTAGAGAAGAAACAGTTCTTTGTCACACTAAGTCAGTTTGTCTTTCAGTCATTTTTTTTAGTCTTACTAGTAGTAACTAGTACTAAAGTATATAATACCGGTGACTAGCCAACATAATTTGTTCAGCCTACTGTAACAGTAAGTTTGAAGGTCTAGCCTTGTTTTATTCAACATCACATAGCCTACCCATTTAGATTCACATGGGAAATTCAAGAAATCTTTACCAAATGAGTGTAGACCTAAGCTTCAAGTAAACTACAGTATTGAAACTCAGTCCCAGCATTTGTTTGGAAATAAATTAGAAGATTATGTGCGACTGTTCAATCTAGCCCAATACACACATAACACATTGTTAATTGGTGTTTAGAATGCACAGTTTAGTGTTGAGAATGCACTTCAGTACTCAATAGAAAACCTAGGCTACTCACTGTCATTGCACTTGTGTATTGCGAAACGCTAGCCTAACCACGGTCACAAGTGCCAGTGGCCTAACAATTAACGTTAGTTTTACCTCCAAGTTTAAGGAACAACAGGTAGGCCGATGGTGGCGGTTAATACTTCCATTCTTCTATAGATCTTCTTGGGTGATTAACAGTTGAAAGTTGCTTAGAGTGATCGTATTAAACCATGTCAAGCAATGCTTACGCTGTGCAATGCAAGTTGCCGTTGCTCCTCGGTTTCGAAATTGAATATGGTGTTGAAGTCAAAGTTCAACCTCGTACAAAATGTGATTATCAAAAAAATTTTAAAAATTGTCTTTGGCCCCAATTTGAGAGCTTCATGTCACTAAAAATTACAAATATCATTAATTGATATCAAAAATTTAAAACAACAGTAAATAAGAAAGAATTAAATCATAATACAATTTAAACATTAATTATTTTTATCTTGATCTTGACTTGGCAATATGTGTCTTACTTTCTTAGACTATGAATCACTGATCTAAATATAGATGCGAGCTCGTCTCAATCTTTTGATGTATGTGTATGCTACGTATTCATATACTATCTGGAAGAACTCTCTCATAAATTTAATATGTGAATTTTTCAATTTACCTTAATGTACCAAATAGGATAAACAATTCAGTGATCAGACATATGTTATACCACATCTTTGCAGTGGCAAAGCCAGCGAGGGCGGGGAATGGGGGGGGGGCAGGGGAAAGAGTACCTCCACAAAAACTTTTGGGGACGTGATGTCCGACGGTGAAAAAAACGAAGGGAGCAAAAAAAGAGGAAATAATTGCATTATTTTGCATATAAGCCCTCTATGAGAAACACAAATTTTCAAGCCCCCCTCCCCTCATAAACCTTCCCTGACAACGGTGATCCACCATTATGTGCCTTAAAGTGGAGACAGAAATTTGAACCAACTGGTACCTGTTGAATGCAACTGGTTTAACAGGTACCTGTTAAACCAGTTGTTTTCAACAGGTACCTGTTAAACCAGTTGTTTTCAACAGGTACCTGTTAAACCAGTTGTTTTCAACAGGTACCTGTTAAACCAGTTGTTTTCAACAGGTACCTGTTAAACCAGTTGTTTTCAACAGGTACCTGTTAAACCAGTTGTTTTCAACAGTTACCTGTTAAACCAGTTGTTTTCAACATGTACCTGTTTAACCAGTTGTTTTCAACAGTTACCTGTTAAACCAGTTGTTTTCAACAGGTACCTGTTAAACCAGTTGTTTTCAACAGGTATTTTACCTGTTGAAAGCAACTGGTTTAACAGGTACCTGTTAAAACCAATTGGTACCTGTTACAGCTTACAGGTAATTTACCTGTTGCAACAGGCAATTAACTGGTATAAACTGGTTTTGGTCACAATACCTGTTAAAACCAATTGTCGTTAACAGGTACCTGTTAGTCCCTGTTGGTTCCGGTTAAAACCAATTGAAATTGTAACAGGTATTAACAGGAATTTTCTCCTGGGATCTTTAGGAATCACATCCGAGGACCTGGAATTATTTTGTTTAGAATACAAAACAAACGTACACACACACAAACATACACACGCACACACACCAACTTGACTGCATGGTTCACTTGCCAAAAAGAACTTACAAAGAAAAAAAAACCAAACCCAATTATGATCACTCGTCTATGTGATAAAGCTACTTTGCATTACAAACTTTACATTAAAAACTTCCTTGTAGTGCTGCGAAAGTAAGGAGATGTCACATTTTAAATGTTTCACTAGCATGTCTCAATCTGATTATCACTGAACCACGCTATTCTTACCTTCATTTATTGTAATGTACAGTTTCTGTTCAAGAGATGAGTCTTGCCAATGCTGAAATCTAAATACTTAAAGTTCTGAACATGACCAGTTAAAAATATTGCTGTTGTTTCAATGTAAACACAATTTACAGACATTAAGAAAAACAAAAATTAAAACAAAAGGATAGTAAAAGATTTTACCTCTGAGTAGCGCTAAGGATATCACGAATTGATAAAATACAACTTTTGAATAGAAGCCGAAACATCTGCCAAACAATATTTTGAAGTACCTGTTCTTCACACTATAAGCTCCCTATCTTATAACCTATGAAGGTTAGGTTTAGCCTGCAGTGGATTATTTGACGTTTCCATGACAACCTATTGTAATATTAACGTGTTCATAAATGATATTCATGGCTACAATTGGTCAAGTAAAAGCTGACCACATGAATGTCCACGACTGCGGGCAAATGTCTACTTTCAGCACTTGTTGCATATATACTTGGTTTGCGCTATACACATGTAGAAAAGCACATGGTTTTTCATATACTGTTGTTGGAAGGAACTTTTCTGTACTCTCCAAGAGATGAAGAGTGAAATAGTGTAATATTTGCCATTTTGCTCACCACCGGCGCAAGTTAATTACTTTCTCTGCTAGTACTTAGTAACATTTCTTAAAACAAAACAAAAGCTAAAAAATCAATATGAGTTTAAGAACCTTAGTCTAGTGTGATTAAGTTACTTGCTGGTTGGCCTACCTGCAGGAGCATGAACTAGACTTAGGCCTAATGACTATAAACTTAGCTGTATAAGATTTTAATTCATCTTCCGGCAAGTAGCGGAAGTAAATAAAATTATTAGATATTTAGCAGAACTGACCTATAGTCAATTTCCTGCTTCGGGGTAAAGTTCCTCTTGGTAGTGTACGCTTCTGAACGAGCTTTCTCTCGATGCAGGTGTTTGGAAAGGCCGGCCAATTCAAGGGAATGTTAACTGTACTGCTGCCGTACCAGGACTTAAAATCAGGGTAAGTTTCCAACGTTGTTATGCTTACTCTAAAACCCCTAGCTTTTGATATCGTCACATTTATTCCATATTCGTAGAGTGACGCAGTTCACAAACCCTGTACAGTTGACGAAAAAGAACAGGTGTTTGTTTTTTGCATGAGTCAGAAACATTGGGTGTTCTTTCATTTTGTGTGTAGGAGGGCACAGTTCCCTCCGTGAAATGTCAGGGCGAACCTGGGCATGGAGGTTTGTGGTGCGCCTAGTGTGCCATTATAAGTCCTGAAAATCGACATATGTCGAACTTAATTGACATATGTCAGTTTCTCGTGTTCTCATTGGACGACCAGTGTCACGACCAGTGTGTTTTCTAAATCTCTGATTGGAAGAAATCGAGATATGTCCAATGAAATTGACAGTTTGTCGGTTTCAGGACTTCTGGCACACTAGGCGCACCATATAATTCATACATGTCTGTCGTTCGGAAACAGGTGGTGCTCATGTCGTAAATTCAGTTTCTGTGAACTTGGCAATTTAATTATGTTAAAAGAGAGTCAATATTGCTGTCAAGGTTTAAAATGCATCTAGATGCTAGTTATTTCGAGAAGAAGAAAAAAAATCTGTTTGTCACGTGTGGTATCATTTATTATGATTTTAATTTGGTCTTCCATACTTTGAGGACGATGAGAGTAGACCACTAATGTGGTTATAATATACAGGCTGAATATTATTGGTGGTTGTTGGAATAGGGGGTGTAAAACTTTCACCATTGGTAGCCATATTTTTTTAAATATTTAAAAGGAATTCTCTTTTGTATTTCATGTATTAGATAACGGTACATGATGTTGTTATCAAGTAATCATATCATAACAAAGAACAAAGCGGCATTCAAATTCAGAAAAATAGCTGGCACTGATTTTTCGTTTTTAAACATTTGTTGAAATAAAGTGGTGGTTCTTGTAAGCGAAAAAAAAACGGTTGAGGATATTCGCCTCATCTGACGTCATCTGAACTCATCTGACCTCATCTGACCACTTCTTCAGAGGACATGGGTTACAAACATGACAGTCGTAAGAATGGTTAAATCCTCTGGACATAGGCCAACTGGGATTTACGCACAAAACATTGCTCAGTTGTGGCTGGACTCTGAACAACCGATCCTCCCCGCAACCTCGCGATTTAATTTTAATTTTTATGTTTTTTGTTGTTGTTAAAAGTGTACAGTGTCATTGAGACAGGAAAAGTACGTAAATAGTATAACGTATACGCTACCTAGTTGTCTTAGGCTGCCACCATGATGGATACCACTCGAGCTGCAATTCTTGGGATATGAATTTGGCTTTATGCTGATGTTAACAGAAATACTGCCACCTCTTGAAACTCACATTCCTGGTGAAATATTGGTTGGTCACCGTAAAATGAACACAAAACTATTAGGTGCCGTTTACGACAAAATTATACTCCAATATATAGGTTATGAAACCATATATATATTTAGATTATACACAGATAGAAATATGTTATAGATTATATCCTTATATATATATATATGTTATAGGTTACATTCCAATATATATATAGATTATAGTTTATACTCCAATATATAAAGGTTAAAGTTTATACTTCAATATATATATATATATATTAGACTATACGACTTGAGCAAGTCTACATCACGATTACTGGTTCGACTGCACTGTGAATATATTGCCATTGGTATGGTACTATGGACTAGGAAAGTCAAATAGGGCTGCCAGTCCTGTACTGTCGAAGTCTTTCCACGTGCCAAGTACGCTATCTAGTCGCTCTACTCCCTAGTTCTATGCCTATAATGAAATGTCAGGCTCAAGCACGACGCCTCGAGCTTAAGCAATTTGAGCGAAGAAGACTTTTCAGCTTTAGTCCAAAAACTTGCAGGACCAGTTGCAAGACATGTCATGAGGGAAGTTTGATGAACGCCGTCCGAATCGGTAAGCTTTCATACAGATTAACAACATCTTGCCAGGGCCTACAGTATCCTTCTGTGTCTTAGGCTAAGCTTTATGCTAGTCTAGGCAGTTATAGTACTACTAGTACTGTTGCGCGGAAAAATAGGTACCCCTACAAAATTTATCGAATTGGCGTTCCATATAAATTACAAGCACCTTAAACGCACACTAAATGTGTACATGCGTACCTATGTAGGCTAGGAACGTACGTTCTTCACAGGCGCTTGATATATCTGCAACTTGAGCTGTTTGTTTCAAATGTTCTCGGTCTCCTTTCTGCAGGTGAGTTTACATGAATTATTTAATGTTAAATACCAAAAATTCAACCAGTTGTATCTTGGTTGATGATGTTTAGGCAAACGATGGGATTATACAATATTAAATATATGTTAACACTAGTGTAACGATGTCACAGAATATTACGTATAATATTGTGTGTTAGGTCAGTGAGTAGCACTTATTCATCGTTAAATGCGTCAACTAAGGTTCCTATAATGCAGGACTTGTGATCTGTGGTAATATAAACAGTCAATTAGGCTGCGTAATTCAAGTTAGGTAATTAGTGTATTTAATAAAATGTTGATCACGTAGAGGTACGGCAGTAAATTTGTACTATTAAGCTAGGCTCACTGTTTCTTTACTGTCTAACTTAGGCCCAGACATATCGTATAATAAGTCACAGCGTGGTTACTGTTCTTTAACGTACTTGAAGGGCGCCACCGATTTTGTCGCATATGCAGGGGATTCCCTGAGTTCAATATTCCAGGATCAATGTTGCAGTGTAAATTGTGCTTTACACAGGAAATAAGTTTAATAACTGCCAGTTGATCAAATAATAAAAGTTGCTTGCTGTATCTGCCAATTGAGCTGTTTGTCTCATATGTTTTCAGTCTCCTTTCTGCAGCCCTAAATACATACAACCCCGGTAGCGGCCCTCACCCATGGGACCCGGGGGTTACAGTACTACTACTACTAGTCACTCATAGGGGCTACTTTGTAGCCTTAGCCTTGGATTTATTTAGCTTAGACCTAGATCCTTCATCCCATAGTGAACGCCTAGTGTGGTCTGGTAAAGCTGTTATGTTATACTTATAGTATATTATAGATCCTAAGTCCTAATTTTGTTGAAGATTAACTTAGAAATTAATTTTTTTGTTTGAACTTCAACTTAGAAATACTAGTATTAGTTCAAGTCTGTGACTCCTTTACGTGAACTTGGTTCCAAATGATGCAATGTGTTTCTTTTGTGTCTGTAGCGGCTAGCTTCTTAAACCTTCCACGATTCCGTACATAACTTAGATAACAATGCCCTTAAACAGGCCTGTGTGCAAATACAGCTACATATTTAATCACTCCAGTTAGTAATGTGAATAGAACCTAATTTTGTGCAATATTACACAGTACTTAAGTTAATGTAGTATTGTAGCCTGTTATTTTCCTCAAAAATTAACAAACAACCAAGGTCAAAATTTCCTTGAGGTCAAGTAGAAGTAAGTCTGAAAACTTCAACCTTATATTATGATTATATTACGGGGGGGGGGGGGTTCCAGTGGAAATTGTCCGGGAGGGTAATTGTCCGGAGGTAATTGTCCGGTGGGGAGTCGACTGGGGCGGGAATTGTCCAGGGAGGATTTTTCTGGGGTGGGAACTGTCTGGGGTGGGAATTATCTGGGAGGGAATTGTCCGGATGGTACTCGTCCAGGGGGGAGTTGTCTGGGGGGTAATTGTCCGGGATGTTATTGCCCAGGGGGAGTTGTCCGGTCACTGTACGGTGTGTTAAAGGGTGCTATAGTGTGGAATTTGATTCCCAAACAACGGTATATAACTGAGGTCAGAATCGGGAACAAACAACCCAGCTCTTAAGTGCACAATCCACCATGATCAGAGAATCCAACAATTCTTGGCTCATCGGTGCAACGATTGGCGAACTCTTGTTCCATTCGATAATCGAATATTAAGAAAGTGATGGTTTGCGTTCATGGCCGCTTCGTGATAACGGTATTGGAAGGGATATTTCTGTATGGTGACAGACTGGGATGCACACTTACTTTGAAGGCCAAATTTATTTCATACTATACTTAGTTGAAACACCCCATCTCAATATTTTATCCTTTACTCGCGATATGGTTGAAATTCGGAATGTAACGTTTGTTTACTAGCTAAACCTTCAGCATTCTTCTAGAAGTGGATCTCTGTAGGTGGTCTGTATCGTCATCAGAGCAGAGTTTTCTTCAAAAGCTTGAAGGTTAGTATAATGCCCATGTTGATTTATCCTTCTAACCTGATTCATCTATAGAGTTTGCTTAGCGGTCAATTATGTTTGCTGTAGTTTAAACTTCATCAAAAGTAACTTTCTTTTACAAATTTTCAACTGTGGGTAAAAATGATGAAAATACAATAAAAACCAAAGAAACAAAATATGACAGAGACATTTGCAGTTTAATTGCCTTTTTTTGTTGTTGAAAGCTTAACCTCTCTCCTTTCATTCTGCAAAAACAAATATATATATATGTGACAATAACATCTACACTATGAGCAAAAACAATAGACCAAGAATATAACTTTAATTTATTTGTCCGACGAATCATGAAAACAGAGCGTAAAATGGATTCAAAACATGTGTTCAAAAGTCTACGTCGGCGGTATTTGGAATGATTCATATTATGGAACGAGACATTTATTAAAAACATATAGAAGGATAAAATAATAATAAAACATTTAAATATAATTGAATTATATAACGCAAATGAAAAGAAAAACAATATTATTTAAAAGAAAACATGGAATGACTTGTAGCATTTGCCTGACCTAAACCAAAGGAACTGCATGTGAATAAAAATCACCCCCCCCCCCCCCACCATCTCCCTGTTCCCCTTTTCTTTTCTCTTTTGTTCGTATAATGAATATCAGGGGAATGTGCTTACTTGCAGTTATCCGTGCCGAGTGTGATATGAGAGTGTCCTGGCACTAAAAGTTCTTGTTATTTCTGACATGAGAGTGTCCTGGACACTATAGTCCTTGTTATTTCTGTCAGGAGAGCCGGTTATAGTCCTAATGGAATCTTAGGAGTGTGCATTGGTGAAAGGATCCATGAAACTGAATCAATATATACATACGCACTCATTAACATTTCAACCATTTTCATTAGTCCCTACACCGGTGATCGTATAATTCAGTCTAGCACAAAGACCATTATATACCAACTAGTTCCTCAGATGCAACGCGAAGCCCAAGGGGCGGGGGTTGGGGATAAAGCTTTTGTGCGCTCAAATAACAAGTTTCCTGTTGTTCATATGAAGATAATCGAACATTTATTTGTTGGTGTATTAACTGCATTTGACCTTTGACCCAAACTCGCAGTATAGTTCAACGTATAAAATGAAAGTTGGTGTTAAGCGTTGGTTGCGTTGTTTAGATTGAAGCTGACGAGGCTCACACGTGGTTGCTTCTCTGCCAAGATAAATCGAGTCTTTAATCGTCTTGTCTTAACTCTTCGTGAACTTCTAATGGCTAAAGATATTAATATTCCAGCTGCTAACAGGTAGTAAATCGACACCAAAGCAAAGGCCATATCGTACGATCCAGTAGCATCATAAATGAAACCTAAGGATATCAAAAAAAAGAAAAGAAAAAATGTTCAAATTGCACTGAAATGATACTTTTTAAGAAAGGTCACTCAGATCAAGACCAAGAGCCTGGGGCCACGAAAATCAAACAACTTTATCCACTCTCTAGCCAGTCCCCTCACCGTCGAGTCTGGAACCGTGTCATCATGATCATACGGTTCCAGTCTCCTAACTAGAGACTGGAACCGTATCACCATGACGATGTTACGTCAAGTGCGGAGTATCACAAGTCCTTTGGAAAGGAAGTAGAAGCTGCACGTGATCCGATTTAAAGGTTGGGGTGATATCTCTTGTGTATACCGTTTGCACGTGATTACATGATCTTACCCAAAAGGTCAACAGGCGTGCACTGGCATGATTGATAACATAAACACTGGAAGACGTGCTCAACGTTTTTCCTATTACCTGCCGTTTAAAATATAGATATATATTGAGCGTGCTCTATATTGGGAAATACTGGTCCGGCTCTGTAACATATTTTGCAATATTCAATAGATGATATCCGTATGATCATGATGATATTCAATATTGTAGTCCACACTGGCAAGAGCATATCGTGAACTACTTGTTATAGGATATCTGAAGTAATGCAAATAGAATAATTTAATAAATCGCATGTGAATATATGTTTTTTTCATCGTTATTAGAGAGATAGAGAGAGAGAGAGGTGGAGAGAGGAGGAGGCAGCTGCATGCCTGCGTTTTTGGAGACACGTTTAGTCTCGTACACGATGACTTACGGTATTGCGGATAGGACAGGCTATTTAGTTGTTACAGTAATAAGCTACTATATGTAGCAGATCTGTGCATAACGTAATTAACTCAATTACTGTCTTCATTAATACTTTAGCATACGTATTGTCATCTTTGCGACACTTGCATCTCCGCATTTTGAAAACATAACAGTTTTGTTTGTATGTCATAGCCATTCAAAGCACATGTAAGATGCGTTACTCATTAACACGTCATATCCACGGAACCTAAGGGTAGGCTACTTTTGAAGAAGTGTCACCAAGAAAGAGCATAGGAAAGAAAATAATACAGCAGCTCAGTTTACGACTTTGTGAATTTAAATGAGCAAAGTAATGTATTTGATATGGTGGTTACAATGTTCCTCCGCCAGAAAAAAAAATCCAGAAGGTGATATACAAATTTGTGGAATCCAATAACCGGTTAAACAGTCCAAGGAATGAACCGGTCAACAGGTTTACAATAACAAAAATTTCTAACCTTTCATTCGTCCAATTGAACCGGTTTCCTATCCCTTTTTTTTTTGTATCAATTGATAATCCGGTTTATTTTTTTAACGATTATTGACTAGATTTATTAATTAATTGAACATTTAGCTCAATGTGTATTATAGATATATGTATGAATTGATTCAAGAAGTAAAACTTAGAGTTGTTTAAGAGAAAGCACCGTTTTTGTTTCTTTTCCTTGTTACTACTTTGTTTTTTCCAAGTGGAGGTGCCACACTTCCCCCTCCCCCCCCCCGTCCCCACCTTCCTGCGTATGATGTGTACATGGTATAGTGTATATACACATAGCCTACCTATCGTTGGTGATCCCAGGAGGTAGCCGACACCCTGGCAGTACATAACCAATGTCACAATCAAGTCAGCGTACTCAGAGCCAAGAAGATCCACAGACATCGAGAAACTCAGGACAACTATATTACTTCGACACCAACCGACAGCTAAGAAGTAGTAAAACAACAAAATAAGATGACGAATTAACTATTACGCCCAGATCAGACATTGCTAATTAGATCAACGGTATTCTACCGAATTCGATATCAGCATTTCGGAGTATGTATTACATGTGTGTGCATGGTCATCGCATAAGGAGACATAGTAAAGGAATATATATATTTTGTAGATTATTTGTTTTAAATGTGTAGTTTAGATTCAAGGATATACATTTTGGATACAATCATACCAGATTATATACCCATAGATTTTGTCCGTCTGAAGACCCCAGATAGTGCACATGTATTTAATGTGCATAAACTAATATGCGTATTGAGGACACTTATGATAGATTATGCGCAGAGAAAAATCTGAAAAAATGTCATAAAACGCACATCGCATGTATTCAATGTGTATTGTAGCTTATACGTATTGAAGACACTTATGATAGAGTATGCGCAGAGAAGATTCTACACAAAACATAACGCACGTCGAATGTTATAGCGTATTAAAGACACATAAACAAGTTCATATATAAACGCAATATGAAACGTGTGATATTCTTCTCAACCAGAATAGACACAGGATATTAACCATGATTCTTCTAGCGGAGGTGTATTATAATTTATAGTGAACGTTATATTTCAAAACGTATTTTCTCTAAATATGCTCATGCTCAAACTTCAACAATCAGTTTAAGACCACAGTAGAATTTCAATCATTTGATATGTAAACTCATGCAGCACTCTGTACTATGATTTGAACGTTCAGCAACCCAAAGAAAACTAATTTTGCGAGTTTTACAAACTTTTTTTTTTTTTTTGGGGGGGGGGGGTCAATACTGATGAAGTTTAAAAGAAGCCAAAGTGAGCAATACTAAGAGTTTAAAATGGCAAACATAAGATATCTAAATTTGTTACATACCAAATGCCATAACCAACAAAGGTCCCAGTGACGTCACGAATACAAAGAGGCTAGACAGAGCAACCATCAACAATACAGTGAATATGGTGACGTAAGGGGTCTGTCCACAGAAAGTCCCTCCGAAGATGACGAAGGATGATCGAGCTAAAATGTCAGCAACATTTAGGACAGTCAAGACCAACCACAACTGGTTATCGGACATACCCTCGATATCCTGGAGAAAGCTCACCTGCAGATCAAAAAAATTATTCCTCCTTAATTGACAAAAACATGCACATCTTCTATCACTTGATGAAAGAAGTTGGCTATTATTAAATAATTAATACAGAGGCGAGGAGGAGTAGAGAGGACTTGGAATTCGTTCACCACACGGTTTTGCTACTCTTTCTCTTCCTCGTCAACGTCTGCCATTTCTTTTTTTGCTTTTTGTATATTTTTTTATATAGCGCTTTATACCAGCGATAGGTCTCAAAGCGCTTTACAGACGTTATATTACTCCTGGTCTAATGGTAACCTGTCCCAGAGACAATCCCTCCAGTCGGCAGCAATTATATACTGCGCCCAATGACAAGTTACCTCACAGGTACCCATTTAACCCCTGGATGGAGAGAGGCAAGTGAGATAAAGCATCTTGCCCAAGGACACAACGTAATAAACTAGGCAGGAATCAAACCAGCAATCCTTGGATCACGAGTCCGACGCCTTAGCCAATTGGCCACCACGCTCTCAATGGCGATATTATATAATCAGATCAGTGGTGTTTGCAATCGACTTTCGAAAAATGAGATCTTTAACCTTGCTTGTCTTAATATTCATTATCCATAGCTGCAGAACATCTTTCAAACGCTATCTACGCAATCTTACGTGTGCAGGCTACTATATGCATTGATGATAAAACTGGATCAGTTCTGTGATGTGAGATGCCTTTATATATAATAAAGGCCTTATAGTATACAAACATCAATATCATATTTGATATTGAGATCCGGTTAATCTACTTACGAAGTTAACTTGGTAAAGGGAAAGAGCTGCGAAAATGAAGAAGTAGCCCATCGCCAAAAGCCACGGATCAATCTGTTTAAGGAAACGTTTTATGTCTTCGGACATCCTTGGAGTTCTTCCTTCAGTTTGGTTGTTTTCATTCACTGTGGTTACTTTACACTCAGGTTCATCACTAACTTTCTGTTCTTCATCAGGTTCGAAAGACTGGTTTCTATGGAAACGAATTACACTTTCTTCAGTTTGGTTGTTTTCATTCACTGTGGTTACTTTACAATCAGGTTCATCACTAACTTTCTGTTCTTCGTCAGGTTCGAAAGACTGGTTTCTATGGAAACGAATTACACTTTCTTCAGTTTGGTCGTTTTCATTCACTGTGGTTACTTTACAATCAGGTTCATCACTAACTTTCTGTTCTTCGTCAGGTTCGAAAGACTGGTTACTATGGAAACGAATTACACTGATGTTTCCTGTTTGTGTCTGTTCTGCGTCATTGCTGTCCTCTGTTGCTTGGAAAATTGAAACCGAATTGTTCTTAGCTGATGAACTTCCCCGATAGAAGCAAAATGCTAATGGTGCAACCCCAGCCATCGCCGCCGCCATGAATCGGAGTGTCAGCCGCCAGCCACACACAGCAAACAACCTCTGGATGGTACCATTACCCGCAACAGCACCTGTATATGATATGTACAGAAAGGAACATGTGTTAACGGTGTAGTGTGTAGTACACTTCCATTTCTTCCATGATAACCTGATTCCTTGCGGATGAACTATTCCTTACTTTCATAGGACAGGGCTTGAAGTCCCTCCTCCGGCCCAAAATATGTAGATTCGTTGCCTACCGACTCCACCACCACCGTTATCCCCTACACCCATATATATCTAGTTGTTTTCACTCATCGATACGATGGAGTATATACTCACCAACATATGGTCCTAAGCTAATCAGTGATAAAGCTCTGAGTCCGTTCTTCTCACCGAACAAATTGTAGAACATACGTATTGAGCAGTGTAGTAGGATACACGAAGCCAGACCATATGCAACTCCAAAGGTAAGGAACAACACCTCCATGTTTGGTGCATTAGATGACGCATAGAAGGAAACGGAACAGAGAAAGGACCCTAACACTGCTACGCCCTTAACTCCAAGATGAACTCCGAGCACCGCAGAGAAGGGAGATAGTGCGAGAGAGGAACTCAGCATGAGAGATCCAAGCCAACCTGGAGAAATGATCAACATGAGAAGAAGCATTATTATCTGGTGAACGCTTTAGCAACTTCACTGGAGTTTCTAAACTTATATTCAACATTGACATTGTAAAGGAAGCAATGGCTGAGGTCTTTTTACTGTTTTAAAAGCATTCGACCTTTTGGAATGGATTTGTTGATAGGTGTTTGAAATACTTAGTTAGAGGGCTTTACATTTCAAAATGCAAAATAAAAGTAAAACAGATTATAAGGGCGCTTTTAAATTAGATCGACCGACAACTAAAATGGGACGAATGCGGAGCCATGAATACATTGAAAATGTATGACTGCACAATTATGGAGATGGCACAGCTTAGGATATGAATAGGCTAAGGAGTTGTTGAACTGTGCAGAAGGAAGGATGTAGCGATGTGAATTGATTAGTAAGTAGGTAAATGAGGAAATGACGAGGAGGACTAGTGAGGAAGTTACCAGTGAGTGTATCAGATGGGTATGATGTATTATGAAGAGATAATGGTGGAGGAAGGGGGTTAGATATTTAGCAATGCAAGGATGGGGGGGGGTGGATTTAGTCGTATTCCCTCCCGTGGAATTTCGAGACGAGCTCGAATGGTGCGAAGGCATTACATACACAGTCGTAACCTACCGAAGCGAACTGTATCAGAGCGGTTACCCAAAAAATTCCTACAAATGGTGTGTTTTGGAAGGCTGTAATTTCTCTCGACGAGAACTCCGGTCTTCGCAGCGTTGACTATGGATCCACTTCCTAGCAGACAATGCACCTGGAGGAAAGAGAACAAATGAAAGTACCGTGCCTGGTCAGGGATCCCATCAGAAGTTAATGGATGGCGCAGCAGCTCGAACCAATAGATCCCGCATCTTATACTGTGGCGTCTGTAGGCGATGGTTGGCATGAGTCAGTAAGGGCTCTAAGAGGACGATCTGAGATGCGGAAAATGCGATGATTCCTTGTTAGTAAGAGAGAGTGGATCTAGGGAGGGAATGAGTTCTTTGTATGGCTTCATGAAAATATCTTGACATCGTGTCCCCTATAGATATGGATCCACTTCAAGTTCTGTGCGTGGTGACGGAAATTTAAAATTACTAGAGCAATTTCCGACGAAGACGACGAAGTTTGACTGCAGGCATGATACCAGTCTTGCAGTTACGTAGATGGCAGCTTGTGTACAGATTAGAAGCGAGGGTGCC
This sequence comes from Apostichopus japonicus, assembly GCF_037975245.1. Lineage (NCBI taxonomy): Eukaryota > Metazoa > Echinodermata > Holothuroidea > Aspidochirotida > Stichopodidae > Apostichopus > Apostichopus japonicus. The sequence goes on from NC_092565.1 coordinate 3,622,702, forward strand.
TTTTCCTTACCAGATGGCGACATCAAGGAAGTTAACCTGTTGGAGAGAATAATCAGAAGTGACTTGATGGTGCTGTGGACAAAGAGGTTGTAAAAAGGTGGACTAAAAAGTCCACTGCAATATATATATATATATATATATATATATATATATATATATATATATATATATATATATATATATATATGTATATATATATATATATATATATATATATAGATGTATATGTATATATATGTATTGCTTACCTGTCTGGACAGCGGTGGCGTTTAAGTCTTTCTGTAATTCCACAAAAAGGAAGGCGAACCACACCGACGGAGTGAAACATACCATACAAACAACGAACGATGCAATCAAAGTAATCCAATTATGATAAGCAAAATTTCCCATTTTCAGAAATAAAGCATTTCGTGTGAATACCATGTTTTATTCCTTTGCTCTATCCTGACGGTTTTCAGAATATTCGACGTAACCGAAAGTTGCCAAGGAAATTCTCTCTCCTGCTTTTCTCTTCCAGCAATTGTTTGGAAATGTCTCAATTGTTAAAATCTATGACAAAATGGGTCCAGAATTTAAAGCACGTATAATGTGAGAAGAAGGCGGATTGAAGGCGGTTTAAACCATTTTTAGAAATGTTTTGGTTAAGTATTGATTTTACTCGGAGCGAGCAGATGGAAGCGCTGGAGTTCAGTATGCTAAACTTGCTCCTCCTCCTCTAATAGAAAATATAATCGGTCATGATATGGCAATTTGCAAGTGCCATGAACAGGTCAAGACTTCAGCTATCCTGTGGTGAGTAGGATATGCTAGTTCAAATCCTCTATCTATTTTTTTTTTACTTGAAAGGTGTTTAAGTCAAAAGAACGATTAATTAAAATGTTGATAATAACCATTTCGCGGTGATGTGCTAATTTTGTGAAACGGTAATAACCAAAGACAAAAGATAAACGGAAATAACCGCTTTATATACAATCGCTATTATATTAACAAAACGTAAAAAGGGGGAATAGCCTGTTACCGTTTTGCACACTTTCAACAGTACGTACTTTTACCCGTTATATGATGTCCTTTCTACGCTTCCGTACAATCCAGATCTGAAGTTGAATTATTTGTGACGATGTTAACGGAAGTTTTCTTAAACCGGTTTTGACCGGATGAAAGAATAACGGTATGGATCGCAAAGGTCGTCTAAGATCATCCAACTTCCCCCCGACCAACCCAACTCGACGAGGTGGTTGTCACATAGGGTAGAATACGTAAAACCTATACCGTATTACATCAATCGCTATTGCTATTTACCACACATTCTAGGTCTGAAAATGTTAATACAATTTATTTTCACTGAAGAAAACAAAACAGGACATTTCTTAGTTCCGATGGTGAAGGCATTAAGCCTCTAATATCTCCCAAATGAAATTTTTATTTTCTTATTTTCTTAGACCTGTTTGGAGAAGTTTTTCATTACAGTTAGCTCTATCATATCGCTCAAGATCATGATAGTGTTTGTTGTCTCTTCTAAAACTGGTTTAATTATTTTAATAACATACTATTCTCTACTCAACTTCAAGACATATCACCTTATACCAAGCTGGCGTTCCAAAGGGGTTGCTTTACCCTGCGTACCAATCACGGGACCTACAAAGTCAAGTGGAAATTGATTTTATACTGAAAATTGTCAATATAAACTTACATCCTTCAAAACCGTTTAAAAAAAATTCACTAATTGATAATTAAAATGGTGTTGACTCTTAGGAGGTTTGATAAATTATCAAGCTAATTTTTCATTCTAATTTTTCTATGGTTAGGTAGTTTCACAATGAATTTAAGGGGGGAAAAAACGCCTATTGCATACCAGTTCCATAAAACTGTGATCGGGAACCGCCACTGCGATGCGTTTGCATTCATGACAAATTTTACCAAGAAGTATTATCATGTCTCAGACGGTAACAGCCAGAATTCTGAATAGTAGATGTGGACATCTCAAACAGTGCAAAGCGATTATTTTATAATGGCGTCCATTGAATAAGAAATGTTACAGAACACTTAAAAGTAAATCTCATTTTTTTTTAAGGGGAGGGTGTGGGGGGGGGGGGGGGGGGTTAAGAACAGTTCCTTTTACGACAAGAAGTAAAGTATTTCTCCCTTTTATATTCTTCTCGGTCTATTCTGAATCACGTGACCCCTACAAGCCTTGCACGATGTTCCTACTGTATAGCGTTACGCAATCTCATAATTTTCTCGTTTTTTTAATCTTAAGTTTTGGAATAAATATACGACAAGACAAACAGAGAGATCAAAAATATAAGTAATTAGTGTCACATCACAAATTTAAGAAATTACAGCTTATACCCCGTATCTCCCTCCACCCCCCCCCCCCCACCTACCCCTCCCACTTGCATATGGTTATTTAATCTTATTTTTATCTGTCCGAAGGCGCTCAGTTTCAGGTTTTACTTAACTTTTGGTTGAACTTGTTCATCTTAAACAAGAGCAGTTAAACCTAGACTGTTTTGGACAGGAGGTTATCCGGATATGTAAAAATCAGGATAATGCATGTTACACAGTTTAAAGCAGTTCTTATTGTAGTATATTCTGTACATAGTACATGTATAGTTGTACATGACAGTTCACATACACATAGAAACATATATTCGAATGAAATGTCACCAGGGAGCTGTTCCATGATGTTATAAAAATAAACACATTCGAGTCATAGGATAAATGGTACATTCTTGTTTCTATGTCTATACCATTTCATTCCGCTGTCATTATCGTTCAAATTCGCTGAATCTGGAAG